>NC_135547.1:59253093-59557646 GCF_045843805.1 Urocitellus parryii
TCCTGATCATCTCAGAGGAAGGGACGCGCCACGGTGGCGTTTGTAAAGAAAATGGTGGGCCTTAGTGACTGGACGGCTGGGTTGGTAGGGGTGGTGTCTGAGCGAGGGGAGGGACGTTTGATAATCGTGTTCCAGAATCCGGAAAGGCGAGTACTGGGGTCTGTGGCCTGTGTGCTGTTCTAAGCACTCATTGCTTCTCTTTCTGACAATAGTTCGGTGTGGCACTGTTTGTGGTGAGGCGAGGGAAGGAGAGGAGAAAACTGCACAGGATCTATGGAGGTTAGTGTGAGCACGGGCACCGTCTGTGAAGTTCTATATGAATTCCATGATAAGCATTTAGGCGCTGCTATCTGATTGGGATGTAGGCAACTTTCCCTAAATTGTGTTTTCTTTACCAAGCTTGGGACTTTTAACTTATATTTTGTATTGAAGACCAATAAAGACAGCGAACTTTTCTACAGATGCTTTTATTTGTACTTCAGTTAATGTCAAAAATATGGATTTTATCAAAGAACATTACTATTTTTTTGAGATAGTCTTTGGGGGAAAGGATAATGATTTTGCAGAAACAAAAGCCCTCCCCCACACCTGTATCTTCTGCTAGAGACTCCTCAAAATGGGTTTTAGGGAAAGCAGAAGGCAGTAGGCTGTGGTTCTATAGTCATGGGGCCTGGGGCCCTGCATCTCTTCCACCATACTGCAGTTTTACAGATACCTCTGCCTTCCTGACTATCTTGGTGAAGGAAATGGAGGACTTTTGGGGGTGTCCCTAGAATGCTACAGGTGGTTTTAAAATAAGTTGCTTCTATCTTTCCCCTTTTTTCTTTACTTGTCTCCCTTTTATACTCTGTGCATTACAGTGCTAGGAAAGCCCTAGGTTCTGCCTGCTAGGAAATGGCTGTCTCTCAGAAAGGCAGACACAACAACCCATATGTTAGATGTTAGGATGTCACAAACATTCAACATTCACCCTCCTTTTTTTGTCTCTGTTCCTAGGTCTTCTCATAGGCTTGCAGTAGGCCTATTTACCACTAGAAACAAGAGAAAGAGAAAGAGACTGGCCCATAACTATGGAGGTTAGTGTGAATGTGGGCAGTGCATGGGGATGACAAGAGAGGGTGGGCTGAACAGGTTTTTGAGTCTTGAGAGAGTCTCATTGGAGGGTCTTTCTGACTCTTCTACACTCTGCCAGCTTTCTACAGTGATAGCATATGCCCTGTTGATTTTAGTGCAGGAAACAGTAAGAATATTGGGGTGAGGGTGGCTATGGTGTGACTAAGAAGACTTGAGTAGGGGAACACAAGATAAGACACCTTAGTAAACTAGACCTGGGCTCTTATAGGCAAGCATTGGGGTCAGGAATTAAAATGCCTGTCTTTTCTACCAAGCACTTAGTCTTCATTATCTCCTATGTGTTCACTTATCTATAGATCTATCTGCACGTCTGCTACAGGGCTTGAGATAACTGGAAACAAAGAAACAAGAAGAAAATTGTCTCCAATCAGTATAGACTGGTAAGAAGGTGAGGACTGGCTGGGTCAACTTCTAGGATGGGTTAGTGGAGACCAGTGTGCATCCAATAAGGACCAGTGTCTGGTCTAGAGGATCCTTAATCCCTCCCTTTCTCAGTTATCTTTACCCACCTCTGTCATTAACCTTGAACCCTCACCTTAATTCGAAAAGAGTGTGACAACCCCTGGGGGGAGTGAAGTGATCTGAGGGAGTTGATATTCTTGTCCCATTAAGAACAAACTCTTACCAGGCATGGTGGCACATGCCTGTAATCCCAGAAGCTCAGGAAGATTGCAAGTTCAAAGTCAGCCTCAGCAATTTAGCAAGACCCTGTATCAAAATAAAAAAAAAAAAAGAAATCTATATTAAAAGGTCTAGGGATGTGGGCCAGTGGTTAAGTGCTCCTGGGTTCAATCCCTGGTAAGAAAACAAACAAATAAACCTCCCCCCAAAAACAAACTCTCTATTCCTGTATGTCACTCCCTGTGTCTCTCTGTTTGTCTTTAGGTCCAAAGATCTCATGAATTTATGTATCTACTTTAGGGCGTATCACCAAGAAAGAAAAGGAAAGAGGAGGGGAATTCTTTGGATCAGTACAGGTTGGTATGGAAGTGGGGACCTGTGGGAACTGTGACCAGAGTAGGTCTAGTAAAAGTTAAAGTCTGGAGGCTTCTCAGTTTCTCCCATTCATCATCAACCTTCTCATCATCCTTCCTGGTATATGGAAGTACCTCAGGGGAAAATTGTTGGGCATTGTGGAAGGTGGGAAGAGGGTGAAATAAGGGATGGAAAGTTTGCTAATTATTCTCTTCTCCCACCAAACACATAATTTCTGCCTTTTCCTGTTCCTCTGTATATCCAGCTGTATGATACAATAGAACTGGAAGAGAAATTTTAGTTTATTTCCTTCCTTCACTTCTAGGTCTACCACCAGTTGCAACTGTAGTGGCTGAAGACCAGCACCATCACAGGCCTACATCCAGACCTATCACGTTCTTTCCTCAGCCCGAGTGAGCCCCCCTGTACCTTGTTCGTGCCTTCAGCAGGGGTTATTACATGGGCCGCATTCAGGAAGTGGGCTGGGCAACTGCAGGACTGGTGATCTGGGCTGGCACCTGCTACTACATTTACAGATTAACCAAGGGAAGAGCTCAGAATGAGAGGAGACTTGCCAGAAATGGGTCCAAAGTCAAGATGGAGACTATGGTTGGGGTACAGAACCAGACCTTGGCCACAAGTGAAGCCTTGGCTGGGGCAGAGACTGAGACTAGACCCAAGGCCATGACTGGAGCAGAAACTGGAGCAGGAGGTGGGCTTGGGGCTGAAGCAGAGGCCCAGGTCACTGCTATATCCAGACCCAAAGCCAACTCTCAGTCCAAGGCAATGGCTGAGGCAGAGACAGAGACTGAATTTGAGGCCAAATCAGTGGTTGGAACACTGATCATGACAGAGGTAGTGACTCTGACTGAGGCCAATGCCAAAGCTAGGGAAGTGGCCATGAAAGAGGCAGTGACCCAAACTGATGCTGAGGCTGGGGGACTAGTGAAGAAAGAGGCAGTGACCCAGACCAAGGCTAAAGCTTGGGCAGCGGTTGCCAGGTCAGAGGCCAAGAAAGAAACAATGACCCAGACCAAAGCTGAAGCTCATACATTGGCTGAAAAAGAGACAGAGATTAACAAAGTAATGGTGACACAGAGTGAGGTCTTGGCAGTGACCAAGGAAATGGTCAAGATTGGGACCATGAACAAGGCTGGAATTGTGGCTGAAACCAAGACAAGAACCCTGGAAGAGACTGTGAGTGTGGTTAAAACTCATTCTGAGGCTAGGCCTGATCCCACAGTTGATGCTAAGGAAAATCTCAATGGCACGTCCAGGGCAGAGGCTGGAGTGGACATGAAGTTCTGTGCACAGTCTCAGGCTGTGGCCAAGGTCCAAGATGATGACATGCCTGGTGATAAGGACAAGGGTAATCTTAAAATCCTGTGTAAGGCAGGCTCTGGGGTAGACACAAAGGCTTCTTTCCAGCCCCAAATTGCTCCCCAGACACAGGCTGAAGCCATGCCTGGGGCAAAGGTTATTGACAGGGGTGATGACAATGCCATGTGTAAAACAGAGATAGAGGCAGATATGAAAGCTTGTATAATACAGTCTCAGACTATGGCCAAAAAACAGGCTGAAGCAACATCTGGTGCCAGGGTTGATGGCAGGGTAAATTCCAATGTCATATCTAAGGCAATGACTGGAGCTGACATGAGGGCTACTGCTCAGGTACAAGCTGTATCCAGTGCTCAGGTTGAGGCCATACCTGATGCCAAGGTTAAGGGTAGAGCCAATCCCAATGCCATGGCTAAAGCAGTGGCCAGAACAAACACGAGGACCTATTCACAAGTTGAAGCCTTGACTGATACCAGGGATAAGACCAGAAGTGATCCCAATGTCATGGCTAAGGCCGGGGCTGGGATGGACATGTTGTCTTGTACCCAGATTCAGTCTGTGGCAAATGTCCAGGGTGATGTCTTGCCTGATGGAAGAATCAAGGCTAAGGGCAATGCCAATACCATGTCTAAGGAAGGAGCTGAGGCTACGGCCCAGAGCCAGGGTGAAACCTTACCTATTACTAGAGGTAAGACAAGGGGCAAAGCCAAAGCCAAATGTAAAGCAGGGGTTGGGACAGACATGAAAACCTGTGTACAGCCTCAGGCTGGGATCAAGACCCAAGCTGAGGCCTTGCATGATTCCAGGGTTGATGGTAGTAGTGATTCTAATGCCATTTCCAGAGCAGGGTCTAAGACAGACCAGAGGACCTGTGGTCAGCCCCAAGCTGTGGCAAATTTGCAAGGTGAGACCCTACCTGGTGCCAAGAATAGGGTCAAAGGCAACTCCAACACTGTGCCTAAGGCAGGAACTGTGGAAGGTACAATGGGCTCTTCCCAGTCCCAGGCTGTGACCACTTCCCAGAATGAGGCCTTGCCTGGTATCAGGAATAAGGTAAAGGGCAATACCAATGCTGTGCCTAAGGTAGAGGCTGGGGCAGATGCAACAGGGTCTGCTCAGCCCCAGGTTGTGGCCAATTCCCAGGGTGAGACCTTGCCTAGTACCAGGAATAAGGTCAGGGGCAATCGCAATGCTGTGCCTAAGGTAGGGGTCAGGCAAGATACAGTGTGCTCTGCCCAGCCCCCAAATGTAGCCAATTCCCAGAATGAGGCCTTGCCTGGTGCCAAGAATAAGGTTAAGGGTAATTCCAATGCTGTGCCTAAGGCAGAGGCTGGGGTGAATTCTGCCTATCCCCAGGCTGTGGCCAATTCACAGGGTGAATGCTTGACTGGTACCAGGACTAAGGTCAAGGGCAATCCCACTGCTATGTCTAAGCCAGAGGCTGGGGCAGGTACAATGGGCTCTGCCCATCCCAAGGCTGTGGCCAGTTCCCAGGGTGAGGCCTTATCTGGTGCCAAGAATAAGATCAGGGGCAATTCCAATATTGTGCCTAAGACAGAGGCTGGGGCAAATTCAAGAGACTCTGCCCAGTCCCAGGCTGTGGCCAGTTCCCAGAGTGAAAACCTGCTTGGTGCCAGGAATAAGGTCAGGGGCAATCCCAATGCTATTCCTAAGGCAGAGACTGGGGCAGATACAACAGGCTCTGCCCAGCCCCAGGCTGTATCTAATTCCCAGGGTGAGAATTTGCTTGGTGCCAGGAATAAGGTCAGGGGCCATTCTAGTGCTGTGCCTAAGACAGCGACTGGGGCAGGTACAACGGGGTCTTCCCAGCCCCAGGCTATGGCCAGCTCCCAAAACGAGGCCTTGCTTGGTGCCAGGAATAAGGTCAGGGGCAATTCCAATACTGTGACTAAAGCAGGGGCCAGGACAAGTATAAAGAGCTCTGCTCAGCCCCAAACTGTGGCCAGTTCCCAAGATGAGGCCTTGCTTGGTGCAAGGGAAAAAGCTGTGTCCAATTCTGAAGCAGAAACCATAGCAAAAGATGAAGTCTATGCAAAGCCTGAGTCTGAGGCTGTGCCCACATCTGAGAGTGAAGGTGGGATAGACTCTCAGGCTTGCAGAAGGACTCAGCCTAATATTCATGACTATTACTGGAATGGAATTGGTGTAGAGGATTGGATTGCTGCTGAGCGGTGGATCAAATTTAGGTTTCAGGCCATGGATGGAGACTGGGAAAATAGTGTGTCCTGGGCTGATGATGAGAATGAAGCCAGTATTGGGTCCTGGAGTGGGGCTAGTGATAAGGCTGGTGTTGTCAGTTCCTGGGCTGTGGCCTGTGATGAGACCAGCATTAAGTCCTGGGCTGGGGCTGGAGCTAGGGCTGAGAATGAGGTTGCTGTTGCATCTTGGGTAGGAGCTGGGGATCAGGCCAGTGGAGGAGTCTGGGCTGGGGGTCAGGCTAGTGAGGGGTCCTGGGCTGTGGACAAGGCCAGTGGTGGTTCCTGGGTAGAGGCTCAGAACAAGGCCTTTGGAGGGTCCTGGACTGGGGCTGAGAACCAGACCAGTGGGGGGTCTTGGGTTGTCTCTGGGAATCAGGCCATTGGAGGGCCCTGGGTTGTTGGTCAGGTCAGTGAGGGGTCTTGGCCTGCAGGCCAGGCCACTGGTGTTTCCTGGGTTGTGGACCAGGCTACTGGAGGGTCCTGGACTGTGGCTGATAATCAGGCTAGTGCGGTGTCTTGGGCTGGAGCTGGAAACATAGTTAGTATTGGTTACTGGACTGGGGCCATGGACCAGGCCACTGGAGGGTCCTGGGCTGGGACTGGTGATCAGTCCAGTGGTGAGACCAAGCCTAGATTTGAAGATCAGGCCAGTGAAAAAGGGTCCTGGACTGGGGCTGTTGTCCAGGCTAGTGGAGAGTCCAGGTTGGGACCTGAGGACCAGTCCAGTGGAAGGTCTTGGGCTGATACTGCAGATCAAGCCAGTGGAGGGCCCAGGCTTGGGCCTGTAGACCCAAGTGGTGCATCCTGGGTTGGCACTGGGGACCAGGCTGGTGGAGGATCTACACCAGGGCCCTCAGATCAGTCCAGTGGTGGGTCTTGGACTGGCACTAGGAACCTGGCCATTGGAGGGTCCTGGACTGGAAGTAGTGATCAATCTGGTGGTGGATCTAAGCCTAGTTTTGAGAATCAGGCCAGTGATGAAGGTTCTTGGGCTGGGGCTATTGCCCAGGCTGGTGGAGGGTCCAAGTCAGGGCCTGAGGATCAGTCCAGTGGAAGATCCTGGGCAGATTCAGGGAATCAAATCAGTGGAGGGTTCTTGGTTGGGGCTGTGGACCAGACCAGTGGAGAGTCCCAGGTTGGGGTTAGGGACCTGGCTGCCAGTGGGGCAAATCCTGTATTTGAGGACCAGACCAATGCAGCAGGATGCTGGGCTAATTCTGGGGACCAGCCTGGTGGAGGATCTAGCCTGGGGTCTGGAGGTCAGTCCAGTGGAAATTCCTGGGTTGGTACTGGGGACCAGACCAGTGGATGGTACTGTGCTTACACTGCAAGTCAGACCAATGTAACAGGGTCTTGGGTTGTGGCTGGTGGTCAAGATGTCGGAGTGTCCAGACCAGGGCCCATGAACCAGTCTAGTGTTGTGTCCTGGGCTGGCACTGGGAGTCAGGTCAGTGGAATGTCCTGGGCTATGGCTGGGGATCAGGCTGGTAGTTGTTCCAAACCTGGATTTGAGAATCAGGCCATTGGAGGAGGATTCTGGGCTGGTGCTGGAGATCAGACTGGTGGAGGATCCAGACCAGGGTCTCAGGATCAGTCTAATGGAGGAGGTTCCTGGATTGGAGCTGGTGGCCATGTAATTGGAGGGTCTATATCAGGTCCCACAGACCAGTCCAGTGGTGGATCCTGGGCTGCCACCGTGAGTCAGGTCAGTGGAGGGGCATGGATTGGGCCTGGGGATCAGACTGTTGTCTGCTCTAAATCTGGATTTGAGGATCAGGCTAGTGGAGGAGCTTCTTGGGCTGGTGCTGGGGATCAGACCAGTGGAGAATCCTGGGCTGTGTCTAAGCCTGGGAATGAAGCTAGTGGAGGCTCTAGGCTGGGCTCTGAGGACCAAGCCAGTGGAGGGTCTTGGGCTAAGTCTGAGGACCAGGCCAGTGGAAGATTCTTGGTTAGTGCTGAGGTAGAGGCCAATGAAGGATTCTGGTTTGGGCCTGGGAGTGAGGCCTTTATAGGTTCTTGGTGTTGGACAGGGGAAGAGGCTGTTATTGTGGCCAGGTCTGATTGTAAGCATCAGTCAAGTATTGAATCCACATCAAAAACTGGGGAAGAGATTATCAATAATTCTGAGTTGGTGGATGAGAACAAGGCCAGTATTGGGTCCTGGATCAGATCTGAGGAGGCAGCTTATGTAGGTTCCTCTGTAGGGGCTGAGGCTGGTGCTGAGGCCAGAACTGAGGCTGGAGCTGAGGCCAGGACTGAGGCCACAGCTGAAACCAGGGCTGAAGCTGGAGCTGAGGCTGGGACTGAGGCCACAGCTGAGGCTAGGGCTCAGGCTGGGGCTGAGGCCAGGACTGAGGCCACAGCTGAGGCTGGGGCTGAGGCCAGGACTGAGGCCACAGCTGAGGCTGGGGCTGAGGCCAGGGCTGATGCTGGGATTGAGGCTGGGGCTCAGACTGGAACTGAGGCTGGAGCTGAAGCCAGAACTGAGGCTGTGGCTGAAACCTGGGCTGAGACCAGGACTAAGGCTGAGGCTGAGACCAGGGCTGAGGCCTGGGCTGAGGCCAGGGCTGAGGCTGGGGCTGAGGCCAGTGCTGAGGCCAGAACTGAGACTGGGGCTGAGGCCAGAACTGAGACCAGGGCTGAGACCTGGGCTGTGGCTGGAACTGAGACTGGAGCTGAGGCTTGGGCTGTGGCTGGATCTGAGACCAGAGCTGAGGCTGGAACTGAGGCTGGATCTGAGACCGGGGCTGAGACCTGGGCTGTGGCTGGAACTGAGACTGGAGCTGAGGCTTGGGCTGTGGCTGGATCTGAGACCAGAGCTGAGGCTGGAACTGAGGCTGGATCTGAGACCGGGGCTGAGACCTGGGCAGAGGCTGGATTTGAGATGGGAGCTGAGACTCGGACTGAGGCTGGGGCTGAGATTGGCGCTGAGACTGGGGCTGAGGCTGGGGTTGAGGCCAGGACTGAGACTGGAGCTGAGACTGGGGCTGAGGCCTGGGCTGAGGCCGGGGTTGGAGCTGAGGCTGGAGCTGAGGCCTGGGCTGAGGCCAGGATTGGGCCTGAGGCTGGGGCTGAGGCCTGGGCTGAGGCCAGGGTTGGGGCTTGGGCTGAGGTTGGGGCTGGGGTTGAGGTTGGGGCTGGGGTTGATGTTGGGGCTGAGGCCTGGGCTGAGCCTGGAGCTGAGGTTGGAGCTGAGGCCTGGGCTGAGTCTGGAGCTGAGGTTGGAGCTGAGGCCTGGGCTGAGTCTGGAGCTGAGGTTGGAGCTGAGGCCGGGGCAGTGGCTGGGGCTGAGGGTGGGGCAGTGGCTGGAGCTGAGGCTGGGGCTGAAGCCAGATTGGGGTCTTGGCCCTGGGATGAAGATGTAACAACTAAAGGGTCTAGGTTTGGGGCTGAGGAAGAAGCTGGCATACCATCTTGGACTTGGTCTAGGGATGTAGATGAGGATGAGCTAAGTAGATCATCCAGCCCTGATATTGAGGAGATCAGTTTAAGGTCCCTGTTTTGGGCTGAGAGTGAGAACAGTAGTGAGTTCACATCCAAGAGTGGAAAAGATGTTAATTTTGAGTCTGGAGCTGGGGATAAGGCCAGCATTGACAATAAATTTGAGGCTGCTGATGGATTTGATCTAAGGACTTGGTTCTGTACTGGTAATGAAAACAGAAATGAAGACAAATCTGCACCTAATGCTAAAGGCAAAAAGTCCGCTGAGTCAAGAGGTATATATCCATCCATGGTCCCTGGGGCGGGAATGGGGCCATGGGATGGAGCCATGATCTGGTCGGAAACTAAGTTTACTCAACAAAATGAGGGCTTTCTAGGTGAAGATGAGTATAGAAAGAATGGCAAGTCTGGGGAGAAAATGCAGCCCTGGTCCTGCCGCTGTAAACGTGAAGCTAATATGGATCCACGAGATCTTGAAAAACTCATTTGCATGATTGAGATGACTGAAGATCCTTCTGTTCATGAAATAGCCACTAATGCCCTATATAACAGTGCTGATTATCCTTATTCCCATGAAATTGTTCGTAATGTTGGGGGAATCTCAGTTATTGAAGGCTTGCTGAGTAATCCCTACCCTAGTGTTAGGCAGAAGGCTTTAAATGCACTGAATAACATCTCAGTGGCTGCTGAAAACCATAGAAAGGTTAAAACATACTTAAACCAAGTTTGTGAAGATACTGTCACCTATCCCTTGAACTCAAATGTGCAGCTGGCTGGACTAAGATTGATAAGGCACCTGACTATTACTAGTGAATATCAGCATATGGTTACAAATTATATTTCAGAATTTCTTCGTTTGTTAACTGTGGGAAGTGGAGAAACTAAAGATCATGTTTTGGGAATGCTTGTGAATTTCTCTAAAAATCCATCTATGACAAAAGACTTGCTCATTGCCAATGCACCAACAACACTGATTAATATTTTTAGCAAGAAAGAGACAAAAGAGAATATTCTTAATGCTCTTTCACTATTTGAGAATATAAATTACCATTTTAAAAGAAGATCAAAAACATTTACCCAGGACAAATTCAGTAAAAATTCTCTTTATTTCCTATTCCAACGACCTAAAGCCTGTGCCAAAAAACTTCGAGCCTTAGCAGCAGAATGCAGTGACCCAGAGGTAAAGGAAAAAGTTGAGCTATTAATAAACAAACTCTAATTGGATATATGTTCCTACACACATTCGAGTAATATTTTGGTTTTGTAGCCTGGAAGTGATGCACATTGTAAGTTGTGTTATAACTTCAAAACTGATGTTATCTATGATGGTCTATAGATGGGCCATTTTATGAGCACCAAATGAATCCAAACTTGTACTGAAAATACATGTGTTGATTTTTATCTTGTCTGGATTGAGATATTTTTAGTATGCTTCATGAGCAGAAACTGAGCTGATTCTTCATAAGTAAGGTAATCTTTGGTCCTTTGTGTGGACTTATGTTTATACATTTGAGACTTTATTTTTATGTCATCAATAAAGTTGTGTGTTTTAAGCAGCAGAAAAAAAGACATTGTCATTTTCCTTGAGTTTATGATCTGTGTGAAGAGACAAGGTATATGGAAACAAAAATATATTAACAAAACTAGGCCATCCAGTCACAGCCAGATGCATCCCCATCAATGCTTAGAGGCAGCAGAAACTGCTGAATCCACCAGTGCTCAGAGAAGGTTTTACAGAGGAGAGGGACACTAGGACACTCGAAGTAAGCTGGGCTTGAAGGATAAGATAGAAAAGCCAGAAGGGCATTCAAGGAGGGAAGAGGGTGGAAGAAAGGCAAGGAGCAGGCTGACCTGCCTGGAGTGCAATATGTGGGGAGGCAAGTGAGGGGAGAGTCTGAGAGATGGGGTGAGTCCTGTCCACGGAACACCCCTGATTGCTACACTGGGGTGTCCAAATAGTAGCCCATTTGACCTCCAAATACTAGCCTATCTAACCCTGGGAGACAACAAAGCCTTTCATGTCCAGAGGAATGACAGGATGCCAGGAAAACCACATGGTGATTTGTGTGCAGGTTGGGTGCCAATTGGGGTGGGGCCAGAATGGTGATGGAGATTGAAAAACCAGTTAGGAAGTTACCACCATAGTCCAAGCATGAGAGGGTAAAGGCAAGACATTTCAGTGGTGTCTCTGGGGATGGTAAGGACAGGATGGAAGCAAGAGACCCTTTGAGCCACTAGGTGCTGGGTAACAGAGATTTCTGAGGCCAATTTTCTTTTATGGTTCTATGGGCATTTGTTGGGAACATGTTCTTTTTCTTGGCCAACTCTAGTGTGTATGTAAGTGGATAAAGAGTTGCTGCCTTGAAATAATAGTAAAATGCAGTCAAAGAAAGAATGCAAAATTTTTAGTGCTTGCATCAGATTTCTTTTATTAGCTGGTTGGGGTGGGGACTTTAAGGAACTATAGAGAGTGTGGTTGGGATCCACAGAGCAAAAGACCCACTTCTCTCCCACCCCATGGTATTGGTTGAGGAGAACTCTCAAACTGTGCTGCTGGGAGCACACAAGGTGCTAGGTCCATAGAGATATGTGTTCAAGATGTGCCTGCCCTTCAACTGAATAATTCTGCTTGTGAAATGTTATCCTTAGGATCCCATCCATCTATTGGCTTGGATGAAGCTGTGCATTGTTCAAACTGTTTTGAAAGGTGAAAAAGTGAATTGACCCAAGTGTCTCAACATAGACATTTGGCTAAACAAACTAAGGTGTACCTACACACTGAAATAATCTGTAGCTGTTAAAAATGTTAATAGGCGTCTGCATTTAATTACATAAAAATTCAGCATATAATTTTAAGTGCAAAAAGCAATCTGTAAAGGCACATATGATACCTTTTATGAAAAAAAGGCATGTATTTAAGTGATTTATATGTATTTACCAGTGTATATTCTGAGAATGTTAATAGTTCTCTATGAGTGTTAAAATAATGGGTGATTCTATGTTTGTTTTTTTGTCTTAGTATTATAGATTTTATGATAACTACATAATAAATGGGAATTTCTTTCATGATTTATCTGAAAGGAAAAGATAGATTTGGGATACTGAAGTCTGTCAATAATATTTGAGACACATAGAGCAAAAGTATGAGTGGAGGGTTGCATATTTATGTCTAAATATTTGAACGATATACCTTAACATTTTGAATAATATTTTAAATAAAGTTCTAAATATGTAAATATTTTAAACTATTTTAAGTATCAAGCTATTCTCAATCCTAGCATTTGATGGCTACCAACTTTCTATTGAAAAGAAATAACATATTGTAGTGGATTCTGCCATCTGCTTCCCTGATCCTCCTTCAGAAAGAAAGAACTCATTATTTCAGTTGCCTAGAGTGCTGCTGGTAGACAACCCTCAGCTGCCAGACCTCTTTAGGAATTGCTTCAGCTGAAGAGAACCAACCCCCACCCCACCCCCAAGGTCACACTCGCTGCCTGGCTTCCTGTGGGTACTTCCTTTCCTATGACTGAGGGTCATAACCTTCTTCTCTCAAATTGGAACAGCTTAACTTCTCCTGCTTCCTTCTTTTCCCTTCCACAGGTATTGGTCCCAAGAATATTCCCTAATAAAAATGCTTCATGCTGAACTCTGTCTCTGAGTCTGCTGCCCAGGAAGCCAACCTGAAAGAGTTGGTTAAGAAGTTGTTCAAGATGGGCTGGGGATGTGGCTCAAGCGGTAGCGCGCTCGCCTGGCATGCGTGCGGCCCGGGTTCGATCCTCAGCACCACATACCAACAAAGATGTTGTGTCCGCCGAGAACTAAAAAATAAATAAATAAAAAAAAAGAAGTTGTTCAAGAAAGCAAACACTGTGATGCAATTTTGAAAATGGATTGCCTGCTGGTCAGCTGGCAATGAGGATCTCATCAATGGTGGTAGGTGGAGTAGATAGGCCCCAGAAAAGAAGTAGAAGAAGAAATTGTTAGAACCTTCCCACATAGGATACTGGGATGGCATAGTGGTGGGACGGAATACATTATCTGGTACCAGGTATCAGACCTTTGAGAAATATGAGGGGAAATACTAAATATAAGGAAGGCGAGAAAATTGGATGGTTATTGCTAAACTTTATTGACCCCCTTAAAAAATGAAAATGTCAATAAAATTAATCAATGATTAAAAGTTACATTTGAAAGCCAGAGGATTTCATGCATAGCATATAAAGACGCTTTCATCTTTTCCAGGTAGATGTAGAGAAATCTGAGGACCAAGCATAAGACTTATTGAAAGCAAGCTTAAAAGAAAGTTAAAATTCCAACCAAGCAAAACTTCTACGCTAAGATCAGGGCTCTGATTAGGAAGGAATGGGATCCTAACACATGGGATGGGGACCTCCTCATTGGTGTTCCCCAAAATCTTATATCCCCAGATTCTTCTAAACCCCTTGGGTATTAAGAAGTGTTCCATACTTCCCTATTGAGGGCTACCACTCTATCTCGTTTGAGGATTCAGAATTCTTTCCCCTGTAAGATAACATGGAATTCCCTTGGAATCTGCCCCCATCTGCCATTGCAGCACTGGAACTATAACTTAGTGGCAAGCCACAGCATAACCTACATGCAGATATACTGGATGTAAAAAGGAAGAAAAAGGACTATACCAACAAGAAGCTTCAGGACCTAACCTAGCCAGCAAGTATTATCAAGTGTTGAGGGAGAAAGCATGAGACTGAATTTTGAGGAGCTTGATAAGTGGGACTGGAATGTATAATTGAATATAGGAGAACAAATCAATTTGAGAGTGCTTTCCTAGGATATGAGATTTAACATCCTGGCTAAGACCCCAGGAGATGATTTGAACTCACTACTAGGATAGCTCTTCAAAGTATGGAAAAACAATAGCTTACTTTAAGTAAGTTATAAATGACTATAGCAGATGATAAAGAATTAAAAACTCATAGAAGTGAGAATGATAGAATACATATATTATGTAAGGCTAAAAAAATCGTCCAGAGGTCTACATTCTGCAGGAGAACCAACAGAACACACTGTTTACCAAACTATAAGGAGTGTACAAGTGAGAAAGGCACCACCATCTCTAAGAATTTCAGTGGTAATACTTCCTCTGCAGGTCAGCTCTCAGAGTAGAAAATATGTCGTGGAAAAAAAGGATTAATCACAGAAATGGTGATGACTCTGAAACAATAGAGACCAGATGGCCGCACTTAACTGTCAGAAATCAGGTGGATGCAAATACTATGTACTACAGGGTCAGTGTGGTAGATTGGGAGGTCTAATCTGCAGAGAACTACAGAGATGATTAGTACGACATAGTGCTGAAGGTGGATAAATGGTTAAGAGGTGGTTAATAGGACATGGACAGTCATTTTAACATGGTGCCTTTGTGAAATTAGTTACCAATTCACAATCTGTACAATATATTAATTAAAGGTGGTTGGAAGTCTGAGAGAAGTTACTTTGAAAACAAGTCAAAATCCCTTGGCTAGCTTATGATCCTAAGTCAATTTTTGACCTACAACACCGTGAAGGAGAGGCTGGGTGCCCAGGAAGAATGACCTTACTATAATATCATGCATAGTAATGATTCCTCCATCCTTCCATTGACTCAGGAAACTGTGCCAAGGAAAAGGAGTACCCAAACATTTTGAGGGCCGACAGTTGTTCTGAGTTAAATTGATACCCAGAGACCTAAAATGCCATCATAGCCCCAAGGCTCGGATGGGGCATATGAGAGCCAGGTAGTTAATGGGATACTGGCCTAGGTCTGGTTCACAGTGGATCTGTTGGGTCCACAGACTTATCCCATGGCTATTTTCTTGATTACTGAATGTATAATTAGAATAGACATAGTTGGTACTTGGTATAAGCCCCATTATAGTTTCTTGGTCTATGGAATCAGAGCTATTTGTAGATGAGAAAGCCAAGTGAATTCTTCTGAAACTGCACTTCCCTGTCCTGGCCAAGTTAGTAAATGAAAATATATAGCATTCCGAGGAGGGAGGATGGCAGAAATTAGTGCCACTTTTAAAAACATAGAGAATGTAGAGGTGTAGTTTCAGTTATATTTTCATTTAATTCATCAGTTTGGTCCTTGAAAAATATGAACAGAGCCTGGTGGGTGAGAGAGACTATTTCAAACTCAAATAGTAAGACAATTGCAATGGTCATGCTGGATATAGGATATTAACATAGTCTTAGGTACCTAGTATTCAACTATTGCTGTGAAAAATGTTTGTTTTCCTCTCTTTATAAGAATAGAATATCTGAAAAAATCTCACATTCCCATAGACAATATTATGCATTTAAGTTTTTCTCCAAGGCTCTACTAATTGTCATATCTCTGTCATAATATAGTCTGAAGAGATCTGGATGATCTAAATAAACTTCAGAAGGGTTATCACTTTGGATGCTTTGGTAAGACACACACACCACAAAGGGTGAGAGATAAACCTTACAGAGATCCAGGGGCTGGTTGCATTAAGGGTAATTTTAGGGGTTTACTGTCCTGGGGAATGCTGGGAGATCCTCTCCAAAGGAAAGGACAAGTTAGGGCATTTTTTAAAATCTTCTTCATAAAGAAGGAAGATCAATACCTGGTAGGCCTCTTTAGGTGCTGGAAGCACACATTCCCCTCCTGGAATTGCTATTTCAGCCCATTTACTGGGTGACACAAAAATTGACAGCTTTGAGTGGGTCCTAGAGCAGAAGGCAGCTGTATAATCCAGGATGCAGTCTTGACACTGGCCCATATAAAAGACAAACCCTATGGTATTAGAAGTATCTAAGTTGGTTAAAGAGAATAAAAGATGTGCAGTTTTCATCACATATCTGTGGGAAAATCAAAATGTACTGAGGTTTCTGGAGCAAAACCACCTCACATATAGTGGAAGATAATGTACCTTTCACAAAGAGCTGCTAACATGTGACTGCATCCTGATAGAGATGGAGTGCTTGACTACAGGACATCAAATGATCATACAGTCAGAACAACCCAACATTGATTATGTCAGCTTCATTAAGATATATATTTGGGCAGGCCCAGAAACCAGATAGAAATTTCATATATGGAATCATGCACAAGCAGTAATGGAAGACATAAGTATTTGCACAGTCAAGTAGAGCAGCTATTCTGTGATATCCACCACTGTTGCACTAGCACCTTTTCCTTAGCTTGCACCTATGGTCTCATGGGAGATCCCCTATGACAAACTGATTGAGGAGGAAAAAGTAAAACATTATTCATAAGTTGTTTGGTTTAGTATATGGGTATCAGCGAATGTAGCAACTCCAAGCTGAGAGGTGTATGATGATCATGAATGACAATCATATCACAAGGTAAGCCACCAAGACCCTAAGAATGATGGAAATCTATAATTGATAAAGGAAGTGGGAGACGATAATTTGCAGCTTTGAGACCAGATACAGTAGGATGTAGTTTGTCCTGCTATTTTTCAGGAAGAGGGGCCCACAAGATTCTTGGAGGAGCTGATCCCAGAACCTATATGAAGAAGTGGATCTAGAATGCACAACGGTGGGGCAAGTGTGGTAGATATCATGATGTCCTGCTCACAATTCCCTCTATCAGAAGAGGACTTATTACTTTAGGTGTTAGGAATGTTGCCATCAGAGAGCTTTTGGCTGTCAGCTCCCTTCTGATATTGCCTCTGCTGAAGAGAGATGCTTTATTCAAGATTATACCTTGTTCTTGTGGTGGCCCACATCCATGACTCATTAATGCTCCTTGTAAAGGCCCAAGACTCTTCTCCAACTTGGAATGACTCTGAAGATTCATTCTATCATCAGAATTCTCTACAGGGTATGCTGAAGCATTCCATTAACAGTTCATTGAAATTAAATTTCTTCTTCTATTGATTCCTGCCCCTTTTCCTTCCACAAGTGTTGATCCCAGGAACATTCCTTAATTCACCTCTTACCTCAGAATCTGCATCCCAGGGAATTCAATCTGTTACAATGCTTCACACACGCTACATTCTATCTATCTATCTATCTATCTATCTATCTATCTATCTATCTATCATCTATCCATCTATCCTAAAATCAAGAGTAATATGTGTTGTTTAATATGTTCTTTAGCCTTCTTTTGCAGTTGTTGTGAATTTTTCACTAATTTTGATTACTTTTGCAACCATAAACTGGAAAATACAGACATGCAAGAAAATGGACACTGGGTAGTACTGGTAAATGATAATTTATTAAACAAAAATGAATTGCACTCAAGTATCTGAGAAGGCTCTGACAAGTTAGCTAGTTTTTCTCTTTCCTAAATCTTCCTCTTGAATCTTCACCCTGCAGCTCAAAATAATGTCTAACTCTTATGTGAGTAGTGGAACACATCTTTATGTCATATGGACACAAATGCCTTTTGTTTAGATGACAAAATAAAAGATGTGCAGAAGTTTTTTCCTAGTCAAAGTACAGATATTTAGGGTTACAAGTTGAAATGTGCCAACAATGAGTACCAGATTACATGTGATACAGGCACCCATTTTCTCATTATTTAGTGTGTGTGTGTGTGTGTGTGCATGCACATGTGTGTGAGTGTGTGTGTGTGTGTGTGTGTGTGTGTGATATGCAATACTCCCCAGAGCATGGGGCTGGTGGGGTTCTAAAGTTCTAGAGGCTAGGATATCAATAGATAACATTCCTAAATATTTTGGAAAGTTATGGGGTCTTATAAACAATTCTGGGTCATATTCTGGTTTGATTCTTATTCTAGTATTGTCATAGTAGTAGACTCAGGGTTCTGGAATTGGTTTAAGATTTTGTGTATAGTAGTCTTGCTGGGTCATGTGCAAATAAGGAAGCATTCAGCATTGCAATGCAATCCTTTTTGGACAAAAGTGTTCATTTCTGGAAATCACGTGAACTATTTGGCCTTTAAGGGGAAAGAGTATAATCAGGAGTGGAGGGCAAGGGAGATGCAAAGAAACATTTTTCTTCCTTTTATATTTTTCAAACACAAAAGAACACATTTTGGATGGGGAACAAGTGAATTCTGATTTGAATTCTTTGAGTTACCTGTAGGATTCCTAATTAGAGATGCTCAGTGTTCATTTGAAGGTATAGGTCTAGAGCTCAGAAGAAATGTCTAGGCTGAAGAAATATGGATGGCAACCGAAGCTGGGGAGTAATACAGATATCCCCAGTGAGGAGTACAGATAGATAAACAGGATAGAACACCACGTGATGTAGGTGGAAATTTGGCTAAGAGAAGTACAGCATTAAAACTGTGGATAAATCTTCTCATAAATATTATAATGCACATCCCTGTACTTTAAAAAATTATGTAAAATACACATAACATTTACTATCTTCAACATTTTAGGTGTATATATCAGTGATATTAAGCACATTCATATTGTTGTGCAACCATTACCACCATCTATCTCTTTTCATCTTCCCAAACTAAAACTTATACATATTAAACAAATTCCTATTCCCCTCTTCCCATTCTCTGGAAACTCCCATTCTATGTTACATTTCTGTGAATTTGATGACTAAAGCTACCTCACATAAATGGAAGAATATACATCTGATTTGTGACTGTTTTATTCCACTTAGCATAATGTTCTTGTATTAATCTGCTCAGGGTGCTATGACATAATACCATGGATGGGGTGACTTAAACAATAGAAATTTATTTTCTGAAGGCTGGGAATCCCCAAATCAAGGACCTCTAGTCTAGCAGTTTCTAGTGAGGGCTCTCTTAATGGTTGCTTTATTACTGTGTCCTCATATGATCTTTCCTCGATGCATTGGGTGGGGGAGTGGAATGGGAGAATAGGGGAGAAAGAATGAGTTATTTTATCTTCTTTTATAAAGACATTAATTATGTCAGGGACCCTCATCCCCAGCATTTTACATTAATTATTTCCTTAGAGACTCTATCTCCAAATGCAGCCATACTGGGGGTTAGAGCTTCAACATATGAGTTTTGAGGAAAAGGAAGACATAATTCAGTCCATAATGCTCCTCAACCTTCTATATATTCTTTACACAAAATTGGGGTTCTAGCTGATGACCAGTTTCAGAACTTGGCTTTTAAAATGTAATTTTCATAGTTCTAGAGTACTCTAAGGATTATAACAGTGACAACAATAACATGAATTCAGTAGAACCTTCTTTCATCTTTCTCCAACTCCAGATTTCTGCTTTCTAAAGATGATTACTTTTAAATTTCTTAAATATTTCTTCAGGTATTACCTCCATATTTACAAATAGATTTTTTCTTGAATTTTAAAAATTTATAGATGTCATGACTTTGTACAGTGGAAGGAGTCAGTTGTCTGATACTTTCTACCCTATACACGGCCTCACTTCTCCTACATTCTCCCCAATATATTGTTGCAACATCATTATATCATGTTAAATCAATATTTAGAGTTTTTATTATGTTTATGTAAATATTTTCACAGTTGAAATGTTAGAAGGAGAGGCACTTGTAACAGTTGTGTGATCTTGAACAAATCTCTTAATTGTTCTCTGCATCATTTTCCTCATATTTAAACTGGGATCAACAGCAATGCATATCTCATAGGATTGCTATGAATATTAAAATGTTAAGTACTCAGTAAACTTTGTACATTAGTAATTCACATATATTTGGCGGTTATTCCTAGAATAAATTTTTGGTTTTCATGGAATTAATTATTGCCTTATTTTTAGTTTGCTTAGTTTTTAATGTACCAATAAATAATTCAGCCCTAAACATTTTAGGTGAGATGTAACTCCTCTCAAAATGGTCAAACACAGTAGTAACCTATCAGTTTCTACTTCTTTCTGTACTTCTGCTTCATTATGAAAGATTGCTTTCTAGGCCTAATGTATAGGTATTATCCTGGGGATATTCCCTTGTAATCATACTTACTTTTTCTTAGTCTTTTTTTCATTTTAGGTCTTGCTTTTTTTGATCCTATGCCTTCTTCTGTCTTGAGATTTTTGACCTCATTTTGATGGAGTACATCTTGGTTTCTGAGAAAAGGTGTATAGGACATAAATATTTTGAGATTTCACATGTTTGAAAATGCCTTTCTTCTACCCTCACACTTGGTAAATAGTTATTGGACATTAGAAGTCTTGGTTGATACCATTTCCTTCAATTTTTTTAAATTACTTTTAAACCAAAGCTACATGTGAATATAATTTTAAAAGTCAAATGATTATACAAAGCTGGTCCATTAGTTTGCTTGAACTGCCATAGCAAAATGCTACAATTAGACTGATTAAATAACAGAAATTTATTTTCTCATAGTCCTATGGAGGGTAGAAGTCCAAGATTAAGGTGCCATCAGGTTGGTTTCTGGTGTGGCCTCTCCTCCCAGCTTTTAGATAGCCACCTTGCTGTGTCCTCACATGACCTCTCCTCTGTGTGCACATGAAGACAGAGAGAGTTTTAGATTTCTCTTCCTCTTATAAGGACACCATTGTGACCTAATTTAATTACCTCCCTAAAGGCCCTATCTCCAAATACAGTCACATTTAGGATGAAGCTTTCAACATATGAATTTTGGGAAACACAATTCAGCCAATATATTGTGTGCATGTATAAATATGTAACAACAAATCCCACCACTATTTACAAATATAAAGATTACATAAAATAATGAAAAACAATTCAGTTAATAATAGCTTGCTATGAAAAACAATATCTTTATATCTATTTCCCATTCTCAGAGCAATCAGATTACTTTTTCAATTGATTATTTTTGTAATATCTATGTCTAAATAACATGCTTATATTGCTATTTCTTGATTTTTAAGCTTTAGTAATTGATTTCCTGATATGGGATATGAGAGTTTGTCTCTTTGTTATTATCTCTGCCAGTTCTCATCATTTCCAGATGTTTTACCCCCTTCCCTCCCAATTGTTATATTATTATTTGAGTTATAGTGACAGTATTATTTTGACTTTGTATGTACTATTGATGGCTGACTCACATAGTATATTAAGATTACTTTTTCTGTCTTGCACAACTTTTTGTTTTCTCTATATTTAATCTCACCTCACCCATTTTCTATTTATTTATCATCAACATCTCCCAAGTATCCTTCCAATGATGTAAATATTTTCTTACTACATTAAAATAAATGTTTTATATTTATATTCTATAAAATTTTATGTTTTTGACAACGTTTTTCTTGGGAATCTTCTGACATGCTCCAAACTAGACTGCTTGAGCTTTAGGAATGCAAGACAATGTTTATTTTAGGATCTATTTTCACAACAATTTTGATGAGTCTTCCTGCTCACTATTATGTTGAATTCTCTGTTTCCTGGATCTCTTATCTCGCTCTTTCTTGGTTTATGTCCTCTTGGCCGAGCACATCTTTCAGGAGCTTCCTGAGAAAGTGCATATGTGAAGCAAATGTTTGAGATTTTTCAAGTCTGAAAATACCATTATATATTACCCAACACTTGATTGATAACATGGCTAAAGTTGGAATTTTGAACTAGAAATTCTCTAATTTCACCTCTTAGCTTTCAGTATTGCTCTGAGAAATCATATCTCAACCTGGTTCTTTTTTATATGTTTATTTTTAGTAGGTAACACATGTGCATGGCTTAAATTAATAATAAAAATGCAGCAAAAACTTCTTCCAACCCATTGTCCTTCCATCCAGTGCTCCTTTTCTCCAGATAATCACTGTTATTAATTTACCTTTCCAGGATTTCTTCTTGCATATGTAAGCAAATACAAACGTAAACGTTCTTATTTTACCCCTTTATATAAAAGATTATACACACACACACACACACACACACACACATACATTCCCACATTTTCTGCCTTGCACCTTATTTTTCTATGTTGTTTGTTTGCTTGTTTTACTTAACAATACATTCTGGCAATATTTCCATATGAGAACTTAATTTGAGAGCTTACATAGGGAGACTGTTTTTCAATATGAAACTTTCAGTTAATTCTTTTGTTTTCAGTACAATTTATTATACCTACCATCAGCCATACTCATGAGTTCAGAGCTTTTCTGGTTTAATTTCTCCAGGGAGTAAACCATCTGTCTTCTGGGAGAAGGGAACTAGGGTCTAGAGGAAGTCTTGGGTGATCTAACTGCCTCTTATTAAAACTTTCAACCAATCTTCCTGTCCTTAACCCAAAGAAAACACTTCAGAGGTAACTGGCACTTCAAACTCCTGAGCCTTTATAGAGTTCTGTGTAGTGAATCACATAGCTCCTCATCCTCCTCATCAGTGGCAGGCAGGTTTCAGTTTTTTTTATTTTTCTAGGTCACTCCATATTATCTACCTATCTTCCAAAAATTTGTTAATATAACACATGGATTATCATTTGTTTTTTTTTTTAAAGAGAGAGTGAGAGAGGAGAGAGAGAGAGAGAGAATTTTTTTTAATATTTATTTTTTAGTTCTCGGCGGACACAACATCTTTGTTGGTATGTGGTGCTGAGGATCGAACCCGGGCCGCACGCATGCCAGGCGAGCGCGCTACCGCTGAGCCACATCTCCAGCCCCTATCATTTGTTTTTATATATCTTATTTTACTGTTATTTTAATGGGATTTAAAATGGACCTGATGTATTATATTTGTATATACACATACAGATATATATATATATATATATATATATATATATATATATATATACATATATATGATATATTTTAAGGAATTGGCTGGCAAGTCTGAAATTTTTAGGGAAGAATGGAAAGTCAGGTATTAGTTACAATCTTGACTGAAATCCATGGGACATGTAGCATATTTAGAAGTTCAAGTAGTATTTCTGTCTTGAGACACAGTTCCTTCTTCTCCAGGAAGATTCATGTTTTGCTATTAGGATCTTCAACTGACTGGATGAGGCCCACCCACACAATGGAGGGTAATCTACTTAAACAGATTTTAAATGTTAATCACATCTACAAATCACCTTCATAGCAACATATTAACTAGAGTTGACCAAACAATTGGGCATTATAACCTACCCAATTTGACACATAAAATTAACCATTGCAATCTACCCCTTGTAAATTTGGCACTTGTATGCATATCCAAATAAAGACATAGTAAAGTAATACTTTCACCCAACATTATACAACTATTATGTGAACAACTGAAATGCAGTAATCTTTTCCACAGGAAAAAAGGATACAAAGTCCTTGGGTAGTGTTCACACTTTTTTTTATATATATCCAGAAACTTAAATATTGTGATGTAAAGCTAATGCATCTTATATGATAAGGGAATAAGGGAGGGAACAAACAAAAGCTATGTGCTATACACACAAACATAATCATAATAAAATAAGGAAGAAATACACATAATGACCACAGTATTGATTTCTGCAATTGGTTATGTTGTTATTGCTGGATTTTGTAACTCCTTTTTTTCACTACAAATTCCAAATTCCCTTTGCCCTTCACATGTAACTCAGCTGGTAATGAATTTTTACTAGGTTGGGCAATCTAAACTTTCAATCTTGAAGTGTCTGACCTTTATTAGTCCTGCTTGAATTGAATTGTTTGTAATTTTGCATTGGGCTGTAGTTTTCCATTAATCCTATTGTTTAATCAGGATCTGTAACACCAGCTAGTAAGTACAGAAAGTCTCCTCATTGGCTGTTGATTTAGAGGCATGAGGAGTCCAAATTAGCTTGGTGATAATCCTAATTTTCAGTTCAGTGCAGTTATAATTAAGTTTACTTCTAGAAGCATTGCTCCCTTTTTAAGTAGGACCTCTAGACCAGAGAAGCATAAGATCATGAACATAAGAAGCAAGAATTTTACTAGTAGATCACTAGGGATGATAGTGATACCACTCCCATTTCTACTTCTTGTTTACTGGACTTGTGAATCATGATAATGGGAAAAACAGCACCATATCCCGGATGTTGATTTAGAGCATATACAGCTTCCTGGAGATTATTATCCCCATATGGAATTGCTTATAAGGAAATGCCACAGAGTTGGGACTGTAGCTGAGTCTTTACAAGGCCATTCCACTATTCAATCAAGTCAGCTGCTTCAGAATAATAGGGAACATGGTGTAAGACCAGTGAATTTCATGAACATGGGCCTATTGCATTTCACTTGCTGTGAAGTGAGTTCTTTGATGAGAAGAATTGGCAACATCCAGTTCATAATGGGCAGTTCAGGATTGCTGGTAACTTGATGGTCCTTGGTTAGGTGTCCAGTTTTTACTAAGGCTCACTAGCAAGTCAAAAACTTTCTTTAAAGGAAACTAGTTTTCTTCTAAAGATTGTATGGCTTTGCTCCAATATCCTAAGTGTCTGTACTGTGATTCACCTATAGAGACCTGTCAATAGGTCTAAAAGGTATCTTTACCTCCCACTGCTACTGACATTTCAAGCACTATTAAATCTTTTGGATCACACAGCCCAAGTAACAGAGCAGTTTGCAAGACAGTCTGGACCTATTGCAGATCCTTCTCTTGTTCTGGGGCCCTCCCTTAAAACTAGCAACTTTTTGGTTGCTTGATAAATGTGACAGATTAACACATCTGAATGAGAAATATGTTGCTTTTAAAAACCTCTGAACACTGTACCTCTCTTCTTGTGGTACAAGGATGCAGGTGCGATAACTTATCTTTCATCTTGGAAGAGATATTTCAAATACTCCACACCACTGGACTACTAGAAATTGTGCTGAGATGGAAAGCCCTTGATTTTTTGGTGTCCCTGCCTACATGCAAATACCTGGCTCATTAAGTCTAGAGTAGTTGCTATTTCTTCCTCACTTTGTTCAATCAGCATACTGTCATCAATGTAGTGGAGAAGCATGGTAATGTAGTGGAGAAGCATGGTAACTTGTGGAAGGGAAATGATATCAAGATCACTGTGGACTAATTTATGACATACAGGTGGAGAGTTGATAGACACTTGATGTAGGATAATGAAGGTGTTTCACTGATCTTCTTTTGTTGGGGGGTACTGGGGATTGAATTCAGGGGCACCATCCACTGAGCCACATCCTTATCCCTATTTTGTATTTTATTTAGAGACAGGATCTCACTAAACTGCTTCTGGTGGTCTTTTTAGCCCACGGCCAGCACAGGCTTCATAAATGAAGGTTCAGCTACGTGAGAAATCCAAAAAGGGAGTTTGAATTAAAGAGACAGACTCTAATTACCTTTAAACCAGCTCCAGGACTACTACCTCCAGTCTCAAGCTACCTATTAGAGTAGCGAGGTTTAATGAAGAGGCCAGCGAGAGAGAGAGAGAGAGAGAGAGAGAGAGAGAGAGAGAGAGAGAGAGAGAGAATATGCCAGGGTGTGGACATTTATTGGGGAACAAAAAATTCTGGGGAAAATCCCATCCAATGAAGATTAAGGGGGGACAGTGTCCCAAGGTCAGGTGCGACGATTAGGTCTTTAAGGGTTGTGGCCAGACACGCCTCCACACGGACAAGCCCTCCCACCTGAGAAGGGTGGGGAAAGCTCTGGACACAAAGATGTGTCTAAGTGCCTCTCGCTAGCCAGGGAGGTAACTCAAATCACGTGTGAGGATGGCCTCCCACAGGTCTTCACAAGTACTTATTGAGAAAAACATCATTTGTTGGATCAAGAGCTGCATACCAGTTTTTAGGGAAGTGATATTATGTTCAAGCCATGAGAATGCATCTGAAGCAGAAGCTGCAATTGGAATTACCACTTGGTTAAGTTTATGAAAATCCACTGTCATGTTCCAAGATCTGTTTTATGCACAGGCCAAACAGGCAATTTGACTGGGGATGTGGTGGGAGCACCCCTCCATCAAGTCATTAATGGTGGCACTAATCTTTGAAACCCTTACAATATTGTAATATTGACTTTGGTTTCCTATTTTCTTAAGTAGAGGCAGTGTAGTTGCACTTGACCTTTCCTACCATAACAGCCCTTACTCCACAAATAAGTGAACCAATATGGGGATCCTGCTTGCTGCTAGGTATGTCTATTCCAATGATGCATTCTTATGAATTATAACCATTGAATGGGTTTAGGGGGCTACATGACCTATTGTGAAATGACCTAAATTAAAATTCCATTGATCTCCTTATTTTTGTAAGCTCCTACTCTGACTGGTGGGGGACAGTGATGTTTTAGGTTTCCTGGAATTAATATCAGTCCAGAGCCAGTAGTTCCTGCAAGGTCTGTTTATTTCCTTTTCTCCAATGTATATTTATCTTGGTCACAGTTCATAGAGCCCCTTGGGGAAGGCTGGGAGGACTACCAGTAAAAAATTTTGGCAATGTCACAAAGTCCTTCCTCAAAGGGACCTGGCTTCCTCTTCATGTGAAGAATTGTTGGTTGTAAAGTGGCTCAAGCATGGGGGGGCCAGGACTGTGTAGATTTATGACTTAAGTTAGACTTCTGTCCACTTAACCTAAAACTCATCAGTTTACACAAATTAAGTAAAAATTTAGTAACCTGTAAACTTCTTTACTTCTAGGGATACAATGATCAACTAGGCATTGCCATAAGTTTGCAAATGAGACTCTTTTGTTTACTTCTTTGACTCTTCTGTTTACTGTGATAATCCGTCCTGTTTTCCCTTTGTTGATTGAGTGCTGTCATTTGGCCCTGGCCACTTCAGAATCCAATTATCCCTATTTTATTTAAAGATCCCAGTTCAGTGGCATCAGTTCTTATTGTAATCCCTACCCTTCAGAGAAGACTTCAATGATTCCAGAGCACTTCAATGATTCCGGGTCTGTCCTTATAAATTTATTTCTCATGACTGTGAAAAATATGCCCTCTAGATCCTTTAAGCATGGGAAAGCCAGTCTAATATGATAAATCCATGCTAATATTCCAATTTCTCCAAGCCTTGTGATATTTTCTGATATTGCAAACAATGGAAGTTCTGGCATTTCAACTTAATTTAGTGTGGGCTACCTTTTAATCCATATTTCATCCAACCAATCAAACCATCTAATCTTCAAGTTGAAAAATTAAATCCAGAATCTATGGTGGGGACAGGGAGTTGTCTCAGATTAAAGGCCTTATTCCACTCACGAATACATTCCCACCTATTCATCTCAGCCAGAGGTAAAACTGTACATAGAGTCCTGAAGTCATCCACTATATTTGAGGATGTAGACTTAAAGAGAGAGATTGGATTTTGTAACTGTTGTAGAAGTTGAGTAGAGCAAGTGGTTCAGGGAAGGGGGATAGGAAAGAAAGGGAAGGTACTGAATAATGAGACTGAATGAAATTATATTCTGTGCAAATACAAACATGACACAGTGAATCCCAATATTATGAATAACTATGATGCACCAATAAAAATATCTGTTGTAGAAGACTACATTAACCACCAGTACTAACCAACATAAGGCCTCAATTATAAATAAAAACAAAAAACAAAGAACCCCAGACATAGAGTAAACCTAATAGCATAAAAGATAGGTCCTAAAATAAAAGGTAAAGCAAGTCATCCTATATTATTCAGTTTACAGAAAATATAAGAGAATTTTAAGAAACTTCTAATTTGTGTTCCCAGAAGAACTTGAATGGACACTACATACCTAGAACAAGAACAGACTGTTCTGAAAAAGACAAAATAGACAGCTAAATGAGTTCTTGTCAACTAAAAATATGATTGGTAAAATTAAAAATAAAACTTCACTAGAAGGGCTCAAGAACCTAATGTATATGGCTGGAGATAAAATTGATTATTGTGAGAATTAATCACAGAATTCATTCTAGTTTAAAAGAGAAATAAATTAGAAAAATTTATGTGAAACAGAGCTTAAATACAGACAATTCAATAGCTACTCAAGGATTGTGAAAAATAAATAATTAATAATAGAAAAATTCTCCTCATGGTCTTGATCCTCTAGATCTAAATGACCCACCAAATGCTGAATAAGAAAAAAATTGAAGGCATGCATAGAAAGGATAGACACATCATATTGAAACTTCTTAGTTATACAAAAAGCATAAAACTGGGGGCTGGGATTGTGGTTCAGTGGCAGAGTGCTTGCCTAGCATGTGTTAGGCACTGGATTCAATTCTCAGCACCACACATAAGTAAAATAAAGGTCCATTGGCAACTAAAAAAATATTTTAAAGAGAGCGTAAAACCATACAAGCTTCCAGAGAGAGGAAAAAATTAACTTTTAAAGAGAAGAAATGAGAAGACCATTGGTTTTCTTGTCTGAAAAAACTTTATGCTAGAATAAAGAACAGAATAATGGAGGAAAGTCTCTAAAAAAACCATGAACCTAGAATTCTGTACACAACCAATCACATATAGTAGAAATAATTTGTGAATCTAAATGTAATTTTTATGAAAGAATTCCTAAAATGATACTGACATACTCTAAAATAAAGTAACAACTGAAATTTAAGATGGCATAAACACATTTGGAAGCAGAGTTAGGATAAGATTAAAGGAATATTAAAAGTTATATCTTATTTGAGATTGAGAATAGTTATAGACATGGATTAAATTGTAGCACTGGTAGAAGATATGTTTATACATGTTTGATAATATTTTTATCAAATTATGCAGAACTTACAAGATACTAAAGGAAAAAAAAACATGCCATGAAAAAACAAAAAGATGCAATAAGAAATCATGACTAATAGAAAACAAAATGATGGCAGGAATAAGACCAAAATGAAGCAATCACAATTAATGTGAATGGTTAAATTCCTTTATTAATAAACAAAAACTTTCCAGATGGGCTTAAAAGAACCAAGTGGTCAAGAGTGGTGGTGCATCCTTATAATTCCAGTGATTCAGGGGGCTGAGGCAGGAGGATCACAAATTTGAGGCCAGCCTCAGCAGTTTAGCAAGGCCCTAAGCAACTTAGAAAAACCTTTTCTCAGGAGGATCATGAGTTCAAAGCCAGCCTCATCAATGGCGAGGCGCTAAGCAACTGAGTGAAACCCTACCTCTAAATAAAATATAAAATAGAGCTGGGGATGTAGCTCAGTGGTTGAGTTCCCCTGAGTTCAATTCCTGGTACCCACCCATCAAAAAATAAAAACTAAAAATAAAAACCCTGTCTCAAAATAAAACAAAAGTAAGGGGGCTGTGGATGTCACTCAATAGTAAAGCACCTCTGAATTCAATCCCCAGTACAAAAAAGAAGAACCAAGCAAAATAATCTTTATAAGGCATGCATTAAAACCAGACACAGAAATGCTGAAAATAAAAAGATGAAAAAATAAGCCAGGTACATTCAAATCTTAAAAATCAGGAGTGCTAAGATGGATATAAAATACATTTAAAGTAAAGTGTACCAAAAGGTACAAATAAAGCTATTTTATATTTATAAATAATATGCTCTAATGAGGATGTAATAGGAAATTTCATTCCTCAAACAGCATGCTACTGAAATATGCAAATAAAAATTATTGATAATATAGCAGAAACAATATTATCCATTGAAATTTGGACTAGCAGTTTAGCTAATTACTTGTAAGCAATTAGCAAGTTAGCTAATTGAAAAATAGAGACATGAGAGAAAATAGTAAAGTACATGTTAGACATTTTATTTTAATTTAGAATATATAAATTTGCATTCATCTGGCTGCTTTTGATGCAGGGCCAACTATTTTCCTTTGAGTAGAAGTCTTCTGATTAAGAGTTTCCTGTCATTTTTCCTCTATAAACCATGGCCATGATGTATCATCTGTAATTTTCAGTTTTGTTAACTATAGAACAACATTGTTTAGCAGATCTCTAAAACTTATTCATCTTATATAATTGAAACTTTATGCCCACTGAACAGCAACTCCTCATCTCCCCTCCACCCAGCTCCTGGCCACCACACTGTTCTACTGTTTTATGAGTTTGACTATTTTAGATACTTCATATAAGTGGAATCACACAGTATTTATTCTTTTGTGACTGGTATATTTCACTTAGCTTAACTTTCAAGTTCATCCATATTATCACATGTGGCAGGATTTCCTTATTTTTTAAGGCTCAATAACATTCTATTGTATATATTCCAAGTTTTCTGTTGATGGACATTCAGCTTGTTTGCAAAACTGGGTTATTGTGAATAATGCTGCAATGAACATGAGAGTACAGGCATCTCTTTGAAACCTCGATTTAAATACTTTCAAATATTAACTTTGAAGTTTAATTTTTGGGTGTATCCCTATATGATTTTCATAACGTCTGCTCCATTTTACATTCCCACCAACAATGTATTGTACAAGAGTTCCAATTTTTTCACATCCTCACCAATGCTTGCTATATTTTGTCTTTTTGATAATAGGCATTCTTATTGGAGTGAGGTGATATGTCATGGTTTTGATTTGTATTTCCTGATGATTAGCTGTGTTGAGGACTTTTCATATATCTGTTGGTCATTTTTACATGTTCTTTGGGAAAATGCCTATTTAAATACTTTGTCCATTAACATTGGATTATTTGTTTGCTGCTGAGTTGTTTGAGTTCCTTATATACTCCCTTGTAGAAAGACTCCATTTTTTTTAAGAGAGAGTGAGAGGGGGAGAGAGAGAGAGAACACAACATCTTTGTTTGTATGTGGTGCTGAGGATCGAACCCCGGGCCGCACGCATGCCAGGCATGCACGCTACCGCTTGAGCCACATCCCCAGCCCAAGATATCCGTTCTTGGTGCTGGGGTTGTGGCTCAGAGGCAGAGTGCTTGCCTAGCATGTGTGAAGCCCTGGGTTTGATCCTCATATAAATAAATAAAATATTGTATTTTGTCCAACTAAAACTAAAAAATAAATATTAAAAAAGATATAGGTTCTTTTAAATTTTTTTTTAGTTGTCGATGGACCTTTATTTATTTATACGTGTTGCTGAGAATTGACCCCAGTGCTTCACACATGTTATGCAAGTGCTCTACCACTGAGCTACAACCCCAGCCCAAGATATCGGTTCTTAAAGTACAGATTTATTTTACTAATTGTTTACAGTTTTATTCTATATATTGATTGTTGAACCTTGTAACTTGACACATCTTCACACATATGTTCTTTATATTTGCATGATGTAAGGCAGAAATTGTTAAAAGTGGATGTTAGTGGAATGGGCATTGCAGGGCCCTTTTACCTTTTCCTGTACACATTTTCTTACTGCACATGTTTAAAAGAAATAAGTGTATATCGTGAGGGGGGATAGATAGATATTGATTTTCTATTGAAGGGATATATCCTTTTTTTTCTAAGAGAGTAGTTTTAAGTCTTTTAAAGTCATATATGTCTTAGCCATATATGTCTGTAAGAATCTGTTCAAAGCTATGATTCCTCTCTCTACTGAAATGAACATGTTGTGTATACACACAACTTTAATACAATTTCTGATGGTTCACAGAATTGATGAGGTAAGAATACCTACTCTAGGTTAAGTGTGGCCAGTGTGAATTATTCCTTGGGTCTGTGTACATGTTCGACTGAAGATGTACCAAGGTGGGTATAAAGTGGCAGGCAGTGAACCTGCAGCAAGGTTAGGTTCCTCAAGGGTGACTTGAAGTTAAGGAGGCCAGAGAGGAGAAGCTCAATAGGTTGTACTTCTTAGATCAGGTGGTGACAGCAGTGTTAGAAGCACTGTAAATAAGGGAGGAAAGGTGGTAGGGAACAGATTTCTCTTTATGCATTGTTGAGTTACTTCTGTGGGACTTTGGGGGAGGAAATGAAGGAGCCTCAGGTAATCACCTGCATAGGGTGGCATTTATCATCTAATCATATATCCACACTTATTTTTGGACTGAGTCAAAAACAGGTGCCTGAATACACCAAAATGAGAGGATCTGGAATCTGGGAGGGTTGAAAGGGTAGCTAGTCCCCCACTTCTTGACAGGGCAGGGAGGATGGGACCATCTCTGCCTCCCTCACTCTCAGCTGCCTCAGCCTTAGTAGATTGTAATCTGATCCAGGAGCAGGTGTTCAGCACAGCCATCAAATCACAAGAACTTCACACAGCAGTCAGCCAAGACTTTGGGAACTTAAATGTATGTTTTTTCTTAAATCAAATGAGGCAAGAAAGATTTTCTTGCTTTTAGTTTACCAAATTGAAAGTTGAGTCAAAAGGAGAAAAAGTAAATGAGCCGTCTGCATAAAATGACCAAGATTAGACTGATCGTCACTTCATGGACTAATTTATGGATCATGTAAAAATGTTCAGTTTTCAATTTTAAAACAAGTTAGTATGTCTGAAAGCTACTATTCAGCTGTAACTAGTACAAACATTTTTCTTGAGTTACAAACAAATGCAATGAAATTAATAAGGCCTATTTTTTCCTCCCTCTTAAATTTTACACTCAAATGAAAATGGGCACTTTTAATTTTCTCAATGGAAAAGTAATGCACTAATGATAAATTGAACAGAAAAATTTAAGAAAGTAAGACCCTCCCATTACTTATCATCCTTTTCTGAGATCCTGCCCACACCCTGATTTGGCATACGGGTGCAGTAAAAATATTGGACTTTCAGAGCTGAAGGGGTGGGAAGTGAAGGGAAAAGCAGTTGGATTAGAAATAAAGAAGATATAAAATTATTCCTCAAAGAGGAATAAAAGGCCGGTGGACATGCAAGCAGATGCAGTCTCTCCGTGTTAACCAAAGAAAGGCAAATTGCAACCATGAGGAGAAGCTAATTATGGTCTCTGGAACTGGTAAAGAGGAAAATGAGTGGCAGGACCTGATGTGGCAGGGAAGGTAGGGGGAGGGCCGGCTTCTGCCGCACTGCTGGTGGGAGTGGTAATTGGGGTCCTGATCTCATGGGTGACGTGGCCCTCACGTGAGCAGGAGCCGACGTGTGCAAACGTCCTTCTAACACTGGTCTTCCTTAGGTCTGTTTGTGATCTCCCCGTTATTGCTTTAGAGAACCAGCTGGCTGCGGTGGAGGGAAGGAGGAGGAGGAGGTAACTGCCTGAATCCCAGCAGGTCTGTGCGTGAATGGGCGATTCCTGGGAATCCCTGCCTTTTAGGTAGTGGGGGGTGGAGATTGAAGAGACTTGGCGTGCTTTCTCCACACGCTTGCACGATCCCTGGCCCTTCCTAGAACAAAAATGGTGGAATTTGGAGTGTCAGATTTCGGGGAAGACCCCAGAATAGGAGCGGGAATCTTTGGCATCCCAGGGCTTTGAATCGGGAAGGGTAGGATTGTTGTCTTGGGGCCGAGTGACTAGATGACTGTCATATTCATAGTCATATTCATTCTCTCTCTCTCTCTCTCTCTCTCTCTCTCTCTCTCTCTCTCTCTCTCTCCCCTGTAAGGCACTGTAGAATTTGGAGCAAAGACTAATCCACCACGAATTCCTGCAGGTCAGTGTAAAGCTAGGGTTGCTTCACAGCCCCTGGAAGGGTGGGGAAGACTGAGGATCTTTCCATAATTTAAGGCTATTATTAACACTCCTGCAATTTCCCAGCCACACCGCCCCCCCCCCCCCCCCCGCCGCAACAAGGGAAAATGGTTATCACTGGGAGTGAGGTTTGTTAGGGAGGGGAACAGAAGAGATCCTTTGGTCTCCTTTCACTCTTAGAGTTTTCTGTACTCCTGCATCCTATCTCCCTCCCCCTCTTTCTAGTGGTTCCAAAGGAGTGTGGGTTTTGCTGGGAAAATGGCCGACCGCTGGGTGGGGGGAATGCTGGGTGGAGCTGGAGGGCTGGTGTCAGCGGAGACCAGAGTAGTGGGGATGGGTGAGATGCAAAAAGGTGAAATCCGCCTGACATTCAGAACCCCGAATCTGGAAAGGCTGGTATTGGGATTCTCAGACCTGTTCTTGTATCCACTGAGTCAATCATCAATCATCTTTGCTGTGTCTCCCGTGGCTGTGAATCCTGCACCTGAAGGCCTGTCCAACCCTAACAGCAGGAAGGAGAGAATTTGTCCAGATCCAAGTAGGTCAGAGTGAAGGTGATGGTATTGGGGCCTATGGGGTGGAGGATGATGGTGATTCTAAACTCTAGGGGGCTGCTGGGACTCCTTATTCCCCTCTTTTCCTTCTCTCTACATGGGAAGCTTGCAAAAAAAAAAAGTGCTCTGCAGTTACTAGATGGGCAAGGAGATGGTTGGGAGGGGGGCCGGTGTCAAGAGAGGCCTGGCATGGAGTTGGGATGGGGAGGAATTTACTCCAATTCACTGTTTGGGGTACAGTGTTGATCTGTCTACCAAGCCCTCAGTCTTAAAGCTTGTCAGTCCTTAAGTTTGGTGGAGGCAGAAACCGAGATGAAGAAGAAAGGACATTGCTCCCTAGCATGGGAAATTGGTATAATTGGGCAGGGAGTGGGGAGGATATTCTGGTACCTTTGAGATGGTGGCGGTTGGGGAAGCAAGGGCAGAGTGCTAGGTCTTCACGCATTTCAGGTCCATCTAGCTTCTAGTTGCTACTCTCCTACATCATCCTTATCAGTATAAGTGAGTGTGGCATCACCTTCTGAGGAAGTGATTGAAAGGAGGGAGAATCATCTAAGGAGGAGGGAGAGGAAGATAATTTCAAGGCTCCAACTCTGTGAGGAGAGGAGGGTAACAAAAGCTGAAAAACATTGTGGAATGAGAGACAAGGGCCAGTGATTCAGAACAGGAACATTATGTACTGTCCTAGGTGAGTTCCATCTGTCCCCTGAACTCTCAGCACCTCCCTCCCTATTCCCTTATCTGCAGATCTACAGGACTGAGTGCACTTGGATGCTACAAAGAGAAAAAAGCAATTGCACCAACCCCTGCTTGTGTATTGAGGACACCACTGCCCCAAGACATCTGGTAGGCAGAGGTTATAGGGAACTCATCAAAGACTTTGAATTTAACACTCCTGGATGGAGTTGTGGAACATGAGGTGGGAAAGTCTGGATATGGAGAAATTTTTCAAAATGAGCTTCCCAGTAGAGGAAAACAATCAGTGATCTAGATACTAGTCCCTAAGTCCTGGCCAATAATCTCTTAGGTTTATATGTTTGCGGATAGGTGGTTCAGTCTGTCTGCATGCAGAGGCACAAAAGGAGGAGTTCATGACCTGAAACCTTTTCTGTATTCCTAGGTCCCCCTGTATCAGCAGTTGCAACATCGACTGCCCTCAGCAGCTGAAGACTTCACCTTCTATTTGGAAGAATTTTTCTGGGCCAGAGGAAGCCTGCTCTGTGCTGGGTTAAGGGATTCACCTCAGCTGTACCATGGGCAGAACTAGGGAAGCTGGCTGTGTAGCAGCTGGCATGGTCATTGGTGCTGGTGCCTGCTACTGTGTATACAGACTGACCTGGGGAAAAGATGAGAATGAGAAAATCTGGGATGATGATGATGATGATGATGATGATGATGAAGAAGAAGAATCTAGTGACATATCAGAAATTGGGGTGGAGCCTGAGAAAGGATCTAAGACTAATATTGGAGTGGGGGCTGGAACCCAATCTCTGGGTGACATAGAGGCCAGGCCTGAGGTAAACTTGGGTCCTGAAAGTGATCCAGGTGTAAAGAAGGAGGCTCACTTGGGATCCCAGAGTGGAGGTGGCCTAGAGGCTAAGGCCAAGGCCCTTTTTAATATCCTGAAGGAACAGGCAAGTGCAAAGGCAGGCAAAGGGGTTAGAGTTGGCAACATCTCTGGAAATAGGACCCTTGCACCAAGTTTGCCCTGTCCAGGAGGCAGGGGTGGAGGCTGCCACCCCACCAAGGCTAGGGCTGGGAGCAGGTCAAGTGGAAAATCCAAGGGAAAGTCACGAAGCAAGAGCACCAGGGTTCCAGCTACAACATGGCCTGTCCGCAAGGGCAAGTTCAACTTTCCCTATAAAATTGATGATATTCTGAGTGCTCCCGACCTTCAAAAGGTCCTTAATATCCTGGAGAGAACAAATGATCCTTTTATTCAAGAAGTAGCCTTGGTCACTCTGGGTAATAATGCGGCATATTCGTTTAACCAAAATGCCATACGTGAATTAGGTGGTGTCCCTATTATTGCAAAACTGATAAAAACAAAAGATCCCATTATTAGGGAAAAGACGTACAATGCCCTTAATAACTTGAGTGTGAATGCGGAAAATCAGGGCAAGATTAAGACATACATCAGTCAAGTATGTGATGACACCATGGTCTGTCGCCTGGACTCAGCTGTGCAAATGGCTGGACTAAGACTGTTAACCAACATGACTGTGACTAATCATTACCAACATTTGCTCTCCTATTCTTTTCCAGACTTTTTTGCATTGTTATTCCTGGGAAATCATTTCACCAAGATACAGATTATGAAACTAATTATAAACTTCACTGAAAATCCAGCCATGACAAGAGAGCTGGTCAGTTGTAAAGTACCATCAGAATTGATTTCCCTCTTTAATAAAGAATGGGATAGAGAGATTCTTCTTAATATCCTTACCCTTTTTGAGAATATAAATGACAACATAAAAAGCGAGGGGCTTGCATCATCCAGAAAAGAATTCAGCAGAAGTTCACTCTTTTTCTTGTTCAAAGAATCTGGAGTATGTGTTAAGAAAATCAGAGCATTAGCAAATCACAATGATCTGGTGGTGAAAGTAAAAGTTCTAAAAGTATTAACCAAACTCTAATTTGGAGTCTGCCCCCAAAATTACTGTGGCAATTTTTAAGTTTGCACTTGAGAACAATGTGTTTTGTAAATTCTTTGTTTTCACTGATATTACAAAGATGCTTTCAGCTGCTATTTTGGAATAATGAATACAGCAGATTATCAACAGTGATTGATGCTGGATTTAGACTGGACCATTCTGAGGATGCTAGATGAGTATTAGAGCTTGTAAAAAGAAAGCGCTTATTAATTTGATCTTGATACCTACATTATTTTTTACTCTGTAACTCTGTATACAGTGAGTATACATCATGATTAGTTACACTTTTGTATTGGTTTACATTTGTTAGTCTACAACTTGTGTTTTATCAATAAAGTTGTGTGTTTTAAGCAGCAGAAAAAAAGACATTGTCATTTTCCTTGAGTTTATGATCTGTGTGAAGAGACAAGGTATATGGAAACAAAAATATATTAACAAAACTAGGCCATCCAGTCACAGCCAGATGCATCCCCATCAATGCTTAGAGGCAGCAGAAACTGCTGAATCCACCAGTGCTCAGAGAAGGTTTTACAGAGGAGAGGGACACTAGGACACTCGAAGTAAGCTGGGCTTGAAGGATAAGATAGAAAAGCCAGAAGGGCATTCAAGGAGGGAAGAGGGTGGAAGAAAGGCAAGGAGCAGGCTGACCTGCCTGGAGTGCAATATGTGGGGAGGCAAGTGAGGGGAGAGTCTGAGAGATGGGGTGAGTCCTGTCCACGGAACACCCCTGATTGCTACACTGGGGTGTCCAAATAGTAGCCCATTTGACCTCCAAATACTAGCCTATCTAACCCTGGGAGACAACAAAGCCTTTCATGTCCAGAGGAATGACAGGATGCCAGGAAAACCACATGGTGATTTGTGTGCAGGTTGGGTGCCAATTGGGGTGGGGCCAGAATGGTGATGGAGATTGAAAAACCAGTTAGGAAGTTACCACCATAGTCCAAGCATGAGAGGGTAAAGGCAAGACATTTCAGTGGTGTCTCTGGGGATGGTAAGGACAGGATGGAAGCAAGAGACCCTTTGAGCCACTAGGTGCTGGGTAACAGAGATTTCTGAGGCCAATTTTCTTTTATGGTTCTATGGGCATTTGTTGGGAACATGTTCTTTTTCTTGGCCAACTCTAGTGTGTATGTAAGTGGATAAAGAGTTGCTGCCTTGAAATAATAGTAAAATGCAGTCAAAGAAAGAATGCAAAATTTTTAGTGCTTGCATCAGATTTCTTTTATTAGCTGGTTGGGGTGGGGACTTTAAGGAACTATAGAGAGTGTGGTTGGGATCCACAGAGCAAAAGACCCACTTCTCTCCCACCCCATGGTATTGGTTGAGGAGAACTCTCAAACTGTGCTGCTGGGAGCACACAAGGTGCTAGGTCCATAGAGATATGTGTTCAAGATGTGCCTGCCCTTCAACTGAATAATTCTGCTTGTGAAATGTTATCCTTAGGATCCCATCCATCTATTGGCTTGGATGAAGCTGTGCATTGTTCAAACTGTTTTGAAAGGTGAAAAAGTGAATTGACCCAAGTGTCTCAACATAGACATTTGGCTAAACAAACTAAGGTGTACCTACACACTGAAATAATCTGTAGCTGTTGAAAATGTTAATAGGCGTCTACATTTAATTATATAAAAATTTAAGCATGTAATATTAAGAGGAAAAGCTGTTTACACTACTGTTTCCACAGTACATCCCATCTTTTAGAAGAACTAAACTTTTATATGCATTAAACCTTCTGAGAGTGTATTCCCAATCAGAATGGTTATCTATGATTAAAATGCTAAAGTATGAATTCAGTGTTTTAATCATTTTTCTCAACTGTATTTTGTTATATGTAATCTATATTGAGTTTGTTGTGTAATCCATGGGAAGTAATAGTCTTGGATATGGGGTAGGTTGGAAATAAAGGGGATGATAGAGTGGGAAAATAGGAGGGGTTTATATGGATATGTTTGAAGCATACAATGTGTGACAAGTATTTAGACCAAAAGGAGGAATGTGTTCAAATTATATATGTATGTCATAGATAATATAACACCAAATGATATAGTATACAATTAAATGTGAGAATATATGCAACATGCTACATAGTGTTGGAACACATCAGTTAATTACTAGAAGTGGACATCTTCAGTTAAAAGACAGCACTTATAGTCTTGGTTTATCATTTTTTCCTAAGGTGTTATTCTACCATACGTGAGTGTCATTTAATAAATAGATTTAAAAATTTATTCCTCTGAGGGATAGGGTATTAGTTTCATTCTAAGAACTGAAAATTGTTTCTTGCTGGGATGTTGTTAATTTTTACAACATTCCTGATTTCTGGGTGACATTATTGTGGTTTTGACATAAAGTCTGTCAATTTTTATCAATATAGGGTTGGTGGAATTCTGTGAATAAATATACATGTTTTTGGGTTTCTCAAGAATCCCATTAATGTCTTATAAATGTTCACTTTTTATTTCTCTGTTAATTTAAAGAAATACATTATAAATATATTCTATCTTTTTTGAAGAGAGAGAGAATTTTAATATTTTTATTTTATTTATTTTTTAGTTATTGGCAGACACAACATCTTTGTTGGTATGTGGTGCTGAGGATCGAACCCGAGCCGCACGCATGCCAGGCGAGTGTGCTACCGCTTGAGCCACATCCCCAGTCCAATATATTCTATCTTTAAGTGTTACTTAATGACTTAGGAGCCAAATTTTGGGTTTACTATCCTGGTGCTAAGGAGAATTACTGTATTCATTACAAGATGAACATTTTCTTCTATTTTTTTTTAATATTTATTTTTTGGTTCTCGGCAGACACAACATCTTTGTTGGTATGTGGTGCTGAGGATCGAACCCGGGTCGCACGCATGCCAGGCGAGCGTGCTACCGCTTGAGCCACATCCCCAGCCCTGAACATTTTCTTCTATGATTTAATATTTACTTTTTTTCTACATTCAGGGCCTCTCTGTGTTGCCTGGGCTGGCCCTGAACTTCTGGCCTCAAATGCTCCTCCTGTATCAGCCTCCCCAATAGCCAGGACTACAGATGTGCACCACCATTTATGATGCATCATACAGTTGCTGACACTTTAATATTATGTCATAGTTTAATTGGAAGTTTTACTTTCCCTCTCTTGGTAGTATGCAAAATCATTCATTTAATATTCAAAGACTTTGAAAATCAATGAAATTCTGTTTCTAGTCAATGACAAAAAAGAATGTACTTAATATAGAAAGGATGCACTTGCTCTGTAATATATCACTTTATACTTACAGTGGTTTGGCAGCTGTCTGAGTCAGGAAACTGGCAGAGGGTTGAGACTAGGTCATCAGATTCTCCCCAATGAAGGAATGATTATATTCAGAAAGTCAGTGTTGTCATCAGTATCATATTCTTGTTGCAGTTTATGATTTAGGGTCACCAAAACAATACTATTAGTCTCATGGAATTAATGTTAAAATCATATTTCTTTGGTTTTTCAGTTTGGTTTATTCTTACTTTGTCAGGTTCTTTTATACATTGTATGAGAGCTGTAAGCAAAGGCACTTATGTCTAGTTTTAGGAATGTAAATATTTAAGTAATATTATAATAAAGATAATTTCAGTTCTTGCTAAGGGCCCTTGAGGAATATTTCTCCTTTTTGGAATAATAGTAAAGCATTCAGATTTAATAAGCAGTGCATTTTTATCATAGCATGTATATTATAGAATAAAAGGAATGAGCAGTACCTATATTTGTGCTGTTTGGCATTTCACATTGTTTTTGTCTTCCTCTTAATACCTTTAGCAATCTTTCAAGTAAATATTTTAATTGTAGAGGAAACAAGACTTGGAGAAGGTAGATAAATTTTTTGTTAAATAAACATTTTTATTTTATTTTAATTGGTTCTTCTTAGTTATACATATCAGTTGAATCCATTTTGATAAAATCATATAACCATAGAATATATCTTATTCTGAATAGGACTCTATTCTTGTGGGTGGGTAGGGATGGTGGGATTCACTTAGGTATTTTCATATGTGTACATAGGAAAATTATGTTATATTCATTCCACTGTCTTTCCTATTTCTATCCCCTCCTTCCCTTTATTCCCCTTTGTCTAATCTAAAGAACTTCTTTCATCCCCTCCCCACTTATTGTGGGTTCACATCCACATATCAGAGAGAACATTCAACCTTTGGTTTTATGGGATTGGCTTATTTCACTTAGCATGATAATCTCCAGATCCATTCATTTACTGGCAAACGCCATAAAGTCATAATAATAATAAAGGAGGTAAAATTTTTGAGATCACTTGATTAATAAGAAGCAGGGATAGTAGCCTTCTAAACTTGAGCAATTTATTGCTTTAAAACAACTTAGTATGAAGCCAAATATCTGTGTAATGCTTCTGTATAATCACTCTTTGGTGACAATCGAGATGAGTTTCCTATGTTGAGTTCATAACTTTACACACACACACACACACACACACACACACACACACAAAGGTATACAGGAAAGAGCAAAGTTCAGGAGTTGTGAATAGATGAGGAACAGAGAAATTGCTATTTATCTTGCTGCTCCTATGTGTCAGGTATTATGAGTAATTGGGATAAGGACCAAATAATAATAATGGCTCCATGTTCTTTCACCTGAACTTGAGATCTCAAATGACTTTTATACTGGGGTGAAGGGGAGGTTAATTCGTGGAATAGAAAGCCACAGTGTGACAGGCACATGCCTGAGTTTGTCAATCTACTCCTTTTCTCTCCCTCCATGTTCCTTTTCGTTCTTCTTTGCTCTCTCTCCCTTGTTTTCTCTGTGTTTCCTCCTCCTGGGAGACAGTTGTTGGTATTCTCTCTGTGCTTCTGTGTCTTTTGGGGTGACCACTTAATTTCCATGGCACCATGCCATGTGCCAGGGGGCATTTAATAGAGAATAATAATTGTCATTTCATAAGGTGACCCTGGGTGTGACTGGATGCCAAGACTTTTGGAACCCTTGTTGAACAGAACAGAGACTGAGAAGGAACTAGTCTTAGTTTGGTAGCCCTCTCAGTGGTTTGCATGTACTTTTGCTGTCCCATGCCTACTATGATCTAGACTAAGAAACTTGCTCTTTGGGAAAGTGCTGGGTGAAAGGGATGTGGGGCAGGACACCCAGTTGTCCTAATGTTTCACTTAGGAGGTTGTCACTCAATTATTTTGGGAAGGACAGAGTTCTAGAATTGTGACTGTGATTGTGGCAGCTCATGGGGACAGGGAAGAGGCAGTGCCCGCCCCCCCGCCCCAGCTTTACCAGACAATACTGGAAGCTCAGTGCATATCCTGCTATTTTGGTTTCTTCTCATCTAGCAGTTCGAGGGTCTATTTCAGTCCAAAATATGTCCAAAGGCAATTTTACAAGGATGTATTTCTGTTCGTTATAAATTGTAATCCAAATAATAATATTTCAAGGCTCAGGAAACAGACTGTCTTTTTTGAATGTTCATATTTTACCTGCCTTGTTTCAAAAGAGATTCCAAGTGTAGGTTTGGCAAATTGATGTGATTCAGGCAAATTTTATATGTATGACTCTCTTTGGTTTTGCTTTGTTCCCTTGAGAATGGCTTTTAAAATAGTGATAATGACTATTTTCATTGCTAGCTTTTTGCATTAAGTTTACATTACATCCCAGGCTGCAGGTTTTCTGTGCTTAAACTCTGACTCTCCTTACCTTTTACCTAGAGCTGTCTCTGGGCTTTTATGGAGTCCTGGCGTGCTTTGCCTGAGGTTGTGGTATAAGAAGGATAAGGGATATTGACTTTACAGAGTAGTGTACCTCCATGCTTCACCTTCTGCATTGGGGCCTTCTCAGGCCTTGTGTTAAGGGCTTGGGGCAATGTGTGTGTTTGAGGAGAGGAATAGGAGGTAGAGGGGAAGGGAGAGAAGGAAGACCTACTGCAGAGATGCCTTTATCCTGACAGATTCATGCAAATGTAATTCCACTTCTCATTGAGAGTGGGCTAAGTGTCACTCTCTGACCCTGGTGACCATTAACATCTTAAAAAGTGAGAGGAGCTGTTACAGGAGGGGCTTTGTTTGCCACAGAGCCTCCTCAATTATTGAGCCTTTCTAAGCTTCTGGAGGACATAACATGCTATCAAGTGAAATGGGGTTTCTTATTGATGATGATTTATGGTTCTGTAAGAAATAGATTTATCAAGCAGATCAGATTCTTAGTGTTTGGTTTTTAGAACATTCCCTCCCTAAGATCCATTTACATCAGAATCCAAATTGTCATAGAAGGCTTTTTCCTTAGTGCTCATGGAACTTAGCCAACTTAGGTAGATGCTGGTGTCTTCGAAATAGAAGTACCTGATGGATATCTAATTCATTTAGTTTTATTTTTGTTTTTTTTCCTTATAAATAATTAGTGCAGGTAATCAAATATTATTTATCATTACTTTATAACTTCTAGGTGTTTCATCATACTAGGAATCTCTAGGACATTCTCTTCAATATTTTTATTAACACATTTTAATGTTTTTACTTTAAAAATTAACTGTTATATAGAATAATGTATATATACAATAATGTATATGACAAAGTAGACATCTGTTCTCAACACATCTTTTCAGACTGCATACTTTGTGAAGAATGAATTCTCATTACCCTTCTTTGATTAGTTTTCTTCATGAATATAAACATAAGTTTTATGTTTGCTACTTTTGAGATACAGTGTACTGAGTTAATATCGGTGAAGTCCTTTATTACTGAGATCATTTTATTGTAAGATTAATCATTTGAGTGATTTCCTAGCTCAGAACTAGAAAACAGAGCCTGGGCAGATGTTTACTGGGTGTTACTTTTGGGGGCTATATAAGACAAATCGTCAAGAGGAACTAGGTAGGGGAATATCAAAAGCAAACAACAGGTTGAGTTATCCATCTGGATATAACTTTTTAACAAAAATACAAACACAAATGATTATCTTCAGTATGGATGTAAAAATTACTGCATCTAAAACCAGTTGAAATGGAAGGAGTTAAAAATCATTCTTTTTTTTTTTCTGTCAGCTTTCTTTTTATCTTTTATTTCTTGTTGTGGTTCAGGCAATCGAACCCAGGGCCTTGTACAAGCTAGGCAAGCACCCTACCACTAAGTCATATCCCAGCCCTCTGTCAGTTCTCAAGAAAAGCCAGTTGGTACTCCATAGAATATTAACTTTATTTTACTTCTATGGGTCTAATCTGGCTAGTTTACAGCTGCAATACTCTTTCCTTATTAGATAATACTGTGTTATTTGATTCCTCAAGTTGCAGCTGTAACCACAGGGGGTATTTCTTCTGATCAGGAAGCAAGGCAGTTGATCAGGGTTTAGGATTGAAGGTGGAATCCAGTGGATCTGGGATGGCACATAAATTGAGTTAGGAAAGGTTTTGATAATCATATTGTGTTATGAGTCCATTAGGAAGAATCCCAAGACACCATGGGTTAGCATATGATATACTTTGGGCTGTGAAAAGTCTACGATTTGTAAAAAGTGGCCTGGACTAAAAATGTGGAGTCAGTAATTGAAGTATTCATAATATGTTTTGTCAAAGGAAATATGACAATGATTATGCTAATCAGTGCACTTGAACATTTTTTTAATGATGCTGGGGATTGAACCCAGGGCTTTGTGCATGAGAGATAAGCACTCTACCAACTGAGCTATGTCCCACATTTGAACATTTTAAAAATATGCCAAGTAATCCTGTTCTCCAAGCTTATATTGTCATTTATACCTTGCAACCAAAGACAAAACAAACATTGATGTGCTAAATAATGTTATTAAATCTTAAAGACATGAGCAGTTTTGGTATCAAGATTTTTTTTCATCATCAAGTTGTTTTCAATAACTTTATTTTGTTTATTTATTTTTTTATGTGATGTTGAGGATTGAACCCTGTGCCCCACACGTATGAGGCAAGAACTCTACCACTGAACCAAAAGCCCAGTCCCTCATCATCAAGTTTTGATATTAAGGTTGTATGACATAATTTTTCACTTATACAATGGTCTCTTTTGATAAAGATAAATTTATCAATATTTTCTTTCATTTTATTTTATTATTTTAAATAAATGTCCCATACTCTAATTTCATGAAGATTGCATATGCTATATCCTGGAAACTTTATTGTTTTGTCTTTTGCATTTAGATTTATATTTCACCTGGAATTCATTTTTGTGTATGTTGTGAAGTAGGAGTCAAGATCCCATTTTCCCCCATATATGACTGACACAACATCATTTCTTGAGAAGACCATTCTTACTCCACCATACTACAGAGTCAACTTTGTGATTAATTATGTTACTACATATAAATGTATCTATTTCTGTACTTCCTATTCTTCTGTCCATTGGTCTATTTGTTTATCTTTGCACCAATATCCTCGAACCCTGTCACAGTTTCACAATTAATGTAGTTTTGTAATATAACTTTTTGCTGATAGAAATCACCTTTGCGTTCTTTTCTAAGATTGTCTTAGTTATTTTTGACTTTTTACATTTCCATATAGATTTTGAAAATAAGCTTGACAAATCACAACACACATGCACACACACACACACAGTGATTGCACTGAATCTGTAGGTTAATTTGGGGGAGATTAACATATTTACAATATTGAATTTTCTAGTCCATAACATAGTCTGTCCTTTCATTTATTTAGAACTTCTTTAATTTCTTTCTTTCTTTTTTAGAAAGAGAGAGAGAGAGAGAGAGAGAGAGAGAGAGAGAGAGAGAGAATATTTTTAATATTTATTTTTCAGTTTTCGGTGGACACAACATCTTTATTTTTATTTTTATGTGGTGCTGAGGATCGAACCCAGTGCCCCGCGAATGCCAGGCAGGCATGTTTCTGCTTGAGCCACATCCCCAGCCCTTTAATTTCTTTTAACAGTGTTTTGTAGTTTTCAGATGTCAGATTTCATGGTTTTGTCAATATTCTAATGGTGTTGAATATAACATTTCATTTTAATGTTGTTTGCTGCTAATATATTGGAATATAGCTGATTTTTAAAAATTGTATTTGTTTAAAATGAATCATTTTAACTGATACAAAAAAATCTCCTCACAAAATTTGCACTTATTAATGGTATACCATGTGATGTTTTGATACATGTACATATTGTGCAATCAGGATAAACATATTTATCTCTTCAAATATTCATCACTTCTATATTTTGGAAACAGTTAGAATCCTTTTTTCTTTTGAATTATACAGTATGCATTTGCTACCTACAGTAACCCTACTGTGTAAACGCACACTAGGACTTCTTACTCCTATCTCACTACATTAATATACATTGACCAATCTTTCCCCATCCTATCCCCCTACTTTCCCAGAATCTAATAAACACCATTCTCCTTTCAATTTCCATGAGATCATATTTTTAATATTCCACATATAAGTGAGTGCCGCAAACTGCCCGGCCCCGGGCCGGTTGAGTCCCGCTCCTGCTGCCGAGCACTGCCTGCGGCACCCCTGCTGAGCGATCCCCTGCTGAGCTGTCAGTGCACACGGGCTTGCAATCTTGCAACCCGGTTGGGCACAAAAACACAAGCCAGTCAAACTGAGACAAAGTTTTATTTAGAGAGAGGCCGTGTGCGTCCTCTAACAGGTGGGTCCGCCACGTGTGTGTTCTACCTGAGCCGGGGGGGGGGGGGGGGGGGGGGGGTTCCCCTTCCCCCGGAACACCCTCCTACCATCCTTTCCCAACCAATGGGAACTCTCCCATTACAAGAGTGACATGAGTAACCTGAGTCCTGAAAATGGGCCCAGCTGGACAGCATGAGTCCAATTACCATATGAATGTGAATTGCTGGCTGGCAGTCAATAAAATCCAAAGGTGCCTGTATCAATATTTTTGCTGTGGCTCCTAACATCTGCCCCCTACTGTTTAAATAAACAACAGGCAAATGTGGCTAGGGACCGTGCCTGTTAGGTATGTCCAATTCACATATGGTTCTTACCCGTCATGGGAAAACTGACCTTATTGCGTCAGTCTCCTGGCTTAGGTTGATACCACTGTAACCGAATCATACCCGTCACTGACTACCGGTCCAGTATATAGCCATACCTGTGTAATAGGCCTATGCACCAGTGGGGGGGTGAGGTTCTTGCCTCACTTCTGTTGGCCCCCAAATTTAACCTTGGTGCCAGTGGGGGGGTGAGGTTCTTGCCTCACCTCTGTTGGCCCCCAAATTTAGACCATCACTAGCAGAAGGGAGAAAGACGCAGAATTGCCACGACACCAAGCCAATTGACGGCTCCTATGGAAACACTGGTGACACATCGGCTAAGATATTTAGCACTACCAGTTCGCTGTAACAACAAATAGAACACAATGTATATAGGTGATACATAGTCCAGACAAGTTGTGTAAGCAGTTCAAAGTGGAGGAGTCTATCAATATGTCCATTTCCTCCCAAGGTAAATTAAGTCCTTGATTGAGCAGTTCAAATTGGAGGAGTCTATCAATATGTCCATTTCCTCCCAAAGTAAATTAAGTCCTTGATTGAGCAGTCTTATTGAGTTATTTTGATTGATGTATCAATTTATACAGTTTATAGTGATAGCTATCATAAAAGTTGTAGTTTGGTCTTAGTCTTCACCGGCACTGGGATGGAGATGGGAATTATGGCCATGTTGCTAAAGAGACATTATCCTGAACAGAATTATGAAATATAATGAAAAGGAAAGGTGAAAGTAAACAAACATATCTGTTAACCACCTTTAAAAACAAAATTTAATAACAGCTGTTTACCTAAAGTAAATTAAACCATATAAGTCACGTGACTAAATTTTTTTTTTTTTTGAATACTTGTATCTATATATACATGAGCGCTCCTTATAAATGAAATATGGACATACACATTCTGTAGAAATTGTGTTAGTTAATCTCTCTGGAATCCAAATTGGTTGCTGTTCCTCCTGTGGAAAAACACAGACGGAGCCCCGACTCCAGACTATTACTGGGTCCGGACCTTTCCATTGTCCTGTTAGAATATCTTTCCAAAGTACCTTAGGCTTATGTACATTTTTCGGATACATATGTCTTTCCGCAGCACTAAGTCCTGATGAATCCAAATTTAGAAAGTTTAGAGTAAAAAGGGTTATTTTAAGTTTATCTTTGGGGGATATATACCCCTTACTAATTCCCTCCCTTTGCTTTAATAAGTACATTTTTATAGTTTGATGAGCTCTTTCAACTATGCCTTGTCCCTGTGGGTTGTATGGGATTCCTGTTATATGAGTAATGCCAAATGATGAGCAAAATTGTTTAAAAGACTTGGAGATGTAACCAGGACCGTTATCGGTTTTTAACTGTTTAGGAACACCCACAGTGGCAAAATTTTGTAAGCAATGAGCTATAACATCTTTAGTTTTTTCTCCGGGATGAAGGGAGCCCATCAAAAATCCAGAAGAAGTATCAACTGTAACATGTAAATATTTTAATTTTCCAAATTCTGGCAAGTGTGTGACGTCCATCTGCCAAATATGGTTAGGTATCAGTCCTCTAGGATTGACTCCAAGATTAACTTGTGGCAAAAATGTCACACAATTTTGACATTGTTTTATTATATGTCTGGCTTGTTCTTTAGTTATTTTAAAACGTTTTTGTAAAGTATTAGCATTGACATGGAACCTTTTATGAAAATTTATAGCTTCTTCTATTGTGGAGAAAATATGTATGTCATGTGTAGATTTATCTGCTAGTTCATTACCCAAACTAAGGGCTCCAGGCAATCCTGTATGTGCTCTGATATGTCCTATAAAGAATGGATCCTTTCTATCCCAGATTAGACTCTGTATAGCAGAAAACAAAGAGAAAACAGTAGAGGAAGGAGAAATCCTACCAGCATCTTCAAGAGATACGATAGCATTAACTACATACTGACTATCAGAAAATAAATTAAATGTAGAATCTTTGAACATCATAAAAGCTTGCAATACTGCATTGAGCTCTACCTTTTGAGCTGATTGTTTGGGTACTAAAAATGTAAAAGTTTGATCAGGAGTAACTACTGCTGCTGTACCATTATTTGACCCATCAGTGAATATATTTGGAGCATTTATGATAGGGGTTTTTCTTGTCATTTTTGGAAAAACTACAGGATGCTTAGACCAAAAGGACAACAAAGGATTAGATGGCAAGTGATTATCAAATGCAACACTAGATTTACACATGATTATTGCCCAAGTATTTAACTCATTAGCTAACTCATCAATTTGATCCATAGTATATGGAGTAATAATTTTATTGGGAGAAATCCCAAACACTCCTTTTGCTGCTTTTATTCCTTTGAGTATTAATTGCCCTACAGCCTCAGGATATCTAGTAAGAATAGTATTAGGAGAATAAGATAAATGTATCCATAATAATGGACCTTCTTGCCAAAATACCCCTGTAGGAATATTTTTTGTCGGTAATACAATAAATAATAAAGGCAAACTTATATCAATTCTATCCAAATGCATATTTTCCATATATGTTTCAATGATTTTTAATGCCTTTCTAGCTTCAGGCGTTAACATGCGGGGTGAATTTGGATCTGATGGACCTTTTAAAATATCAAATAAAGGTCCTAATTCTCCTGTTGGTATGCCTAGATAAGGCCTTATCCAATTTATATCTCCCAATAACTTTTGAAAGTCATTAAGTGATTTGAGTTGATCTACTCGTATTTGAATTTTTGGTGGACGGACCATGGTTGAGGATAATAGAACTCCTAAATAATTAATTGGAAGATTTAATTGTACTTTATCTATTGCTATTTCTAGATTATAATTTTTTAATAAGTTTGTAAGCGTGGCATAACATTCTAGCAATGTGTTTTTATCTTTATGTGCCATTAACACATCATCCATATAGTGAAATATCTGTAGTTCAGGGTTTTGATTTCTAAGTGGCTGGATTGCTTTATCAACATAAATTTGGCACAAAGTTGGGCTGTTAGCCATCCCTTGAGGGAGTACTTTCCATTCATATCTCTGATCAGGACCTTCATGATTCAGTGCAGGGATAGTAAATGCAAAATGTGGACTATCCTCGGGGTGAATTGGAATTGAGAAGAAACAATCTTTAATATCTATAGCTAGAACATGCCACGTTTTTGGTAAAGCAGACAGTTGGGGAATCCCTGATTGAGCAGGTCCCATAATAACCATCTCATTATTAATGGCTCTTAAATCTTGTAATAATCTCCATTTACCAGATTTCTTTTTAATAACAAAAATGGGAGTATTATGGGGAGATACGGAAGGTTGTATATGTCCTTCCGCTAATTGCTGTTTGACCAGATCATGGGCTACTTGTATCTTTTCTTTAGTTAGGGGCCACTGAGGAACCCACACTGGTCTTTCTGATTTCCAAGTAATTTTGATTGTCTCAGTGGCCCTTTTTGAAAACCCAATCCATGTTTATCTATCTCTTGATCTACTTGAATTGGTGCTGTTATATCTTGTTCTTGATCTCTTAATCTCTTTTCTTTTCTAAAGCCTTGTTTTGCCCTAGTAGTGGGCGCATTAGGATTGATGTTATTTGTTAATGTCAATCCTAATTGATCTAGGACGTCTCGTCCCCATAAATTTATGGGGAGATGGTCCAATACATAGGGCTGTATAGTTCCTTCACATCCTTCAGGATCCCTCCAATCTAATACCATTGCACTTCTATGGGGATTAGTTGCCACTCCTAGGCCTCTAAGCGTTTGGGTCGCTTGCTGTAATGGCCAATGCTTAGGCCATTCCTGGCGAGATATGATGCTGAGGTCAGCGCCTGTGTCCAGCAGTCCATTAAAATCATGCCCTTGAATATTTAATTTTAGCATAGGGCGAGAATCTAAATTTAAAGATAGCATAGCCCAATCTACACCTGTGGAGCCTAATCCCTTGGAACCTCTTTCTACATTACAACTGGAAAATTTATCATGTAGGCTTGGTATTATTAATAACTGTGCTATTCTATCTCCTGATGAAATTACTGATATACCTCTTGGAGAACTAGCTATGATTTTTATTTCACCCTCATAATCGGGATCAATTACCCCAGGACTTATCATAAGTCCTTTAAGTGTAGAAGAACTGCGTCCTAATAATAAGCCTACTGTTCCCTGGGGAAGAGGTCCTTTTACTCCTGTGGGAATGATTTGAACTCCCATCTCTGGAGTTAATACTGCTCTGGCAGAGGCACAGATGTCCAACCCTGCGCTCCCTCTAGTCTGTCTGATGAGGGATCTGATGGATAATGCGTCCTGGGCACCACCTTGATGGTGCTGCTGGGTTCCTCCATTGCCCCGTATATTTGTGGTTTTGGGCCCCGGGGCATTGGGCCCTCCAATTCGTTTTTTGACAACGGGGCCTGATGCCTTTCTCCACGATATCGTGGGTAGACACTTGGTCTTTGTCCATTTTTTGATAACGGAATACCCTCTATGGTGGTTTGAGAATGGCATTCATTAGCCCAATGTCTCCCTCTATGGCATCGTGGGCAAATACCCGGGATTCTACTCTTTTGATACCTAGCTTTGTTAAACCCTCCTCCTATGGGGCAATTTCTTTTAAAATGCCCTTCTTGATTGCAATTATAGCATGTTTTTGGCTTGGTACTTAAAGCCTGTTTTACTTCAGCTGCCATGACTTGTCCTTGTTCATTAATGTCTCTACATAATTTAATATATGTGTTTAAATCTTCCTGTTTCCACGGTCTAATGACCTCTTTGCAGCAACGATTTGCTTGATCGTAAGCCAGCTGTTTTATAAATGGCATTGCCTGTTCTGTATTTTCAAATGTCTCAGAGGCTGCTTCAATAAGTCTAGCTACAAAGTCAGCGTAGGGCTCATTAACTCCTTGTATTATCTTAGATAGTTGACCTTGAAAATCCCCTTGTCCCTTTAAAGTTTTCCATGCCTTAATTGCATTTATAGCGACTTGAGCGTATACGCCAGGATCATATCTGAGCTGTTGCATCTGTTCTTGAAACTCCTCTTTTCCCAGTAACATTTTCAGGCCTCGTTCAGGGTAACCTGCTTCTGCATTTTGCCTAGCTGTCTCCTTGCAAAATTCCTCATTGGCAATTTTCCATAATAAATACTGTCCTCTATTTAGCACAGAATTACACACGTTAGCCCAATCAGCTGGTGTTAAGTTCCAGCCGGTAATAGATTCGACCATACTGACTGTGAAGGGAGCGGCCGGGCCGTAGGCTGCTACAGCTTCCTTTAATTGTTTTATTATTTTGAAATCTAAGGCACGGTAAACTCGTTCTTTTTCTTCTCCCTGCTCAATTACAGGGCATGCTAGTTTTTGGGGTCCCGCCTCAGGATTCCGTTCATCATCTATGGAGGCAGGTAAAGCTGTTGGTTGAACTATGCCTTCTGGTGGTGGAACGGAGTTAGTAGCAGCCTCCCTATCTGACGACCGTTTTTTCCCTGAGCTTGCCTTGTTCAAATTTTCTTCTATCTGACTAGCTTGAGAGACCTTTTGTTTTGCTTGACCTAATATGTTTTCTGCCATGGCTTGGACCTCTAACAATTTACTTAACAGTTTTTCAGTTTGTTTTTTACTAGATTCTAATCTACTATAAAGGTAACGTAACCCAATAAGATAGGATAGAAGAAAGCCAAAACAAAATGAAACAGAAACGGAGAGGAGGAAAATGATTATGTCAATTTTCTCTCTCTCAGGGCCGAATAACTTCAAACCTTGAGTCAGCCATTTATCCCAACTCGTCTGAAAAAATTGTAAGGCTAGAGAGCCTGAAATAAGAGCAGAATAAATCAAAACAGAAATACCCATTCTGTCGCCTTTCCTTAGGGGCGAGTGATATTACTCACCTTTAAGTTTTGGGCGTTCCCAGTACAGGGCCACCAAAATGCCGCAAACTGCCCGGCCCCGGGCCGGTTGAGTCCCGCTCCTGCTGCCGAGCACTGCCTGCGGCACCCCTGCTGAGCGATCCCCTGCTGAGCTGTCAGTGCACACGGGCTTGCAATCTTGCAACCCGGTTGGGCACAAAAACACAAGCCAGTCAAACTGAGACAAAGTTTTATTTAGAGAGAGGCCGTGTGCGTCCTCTAACAGGTGGGTCCGCCACGTGTGTGTTCTACCTGAGCCGGGGGGGTTTCCCCTTCCCCCGGAACACCCTCCTACCATCCTTTCCCAACCAATGGGAACTCTCCCATTACAAGAGTGACATGAGTAACCTGAGTCCTGAAAATGGGCCCAGCTGGACAGCATGAGTCCAATTACCATATGAATGTGAATTGCTGGCTGGCAGTCAATAAAATCCAAAGGTGCCTGTATCAATATTTTTGCTGTGGCTCCTAACAAGTGAGATCATGTAGTACTTTGTCATTGTGTGCTTGGCTTATTTAACTTAATGTAATTTGTCCAAATTCATCCATGTTGCTGCAAACAAGATTTCTTTCTTTCTAAGGGCCAAATAGTATTCTATTGTGCGTATACTTCTTTTTTAAAAATATATTTATTTTTTAGTTGTAGTTAGGCACAATACCTTTATTTTATTTACTTATTTTGATGTGGTGCCGAGGATCGAACTGAAGGCCTCGCTTGTGGCAGGCAAATGCTTTACCGATGAGCCACAACCCCAGCCCTGTGCATATACTTCTTTATCCACTCATCTATTGATGGAAACTTAGATGGATCTTGGTTATGGTGACTAGTGTTTCAGTAAACATGGGAATACAGATGTCCCTTTAACATAGTGATTTCATTTAATTTGGATATATTCCCAGCAATGGGATTGCTAGATCATGGGATAGCACTCTTTTTAATTTTTTGAGAATGCTCCATATTGTTTTCCAAAATGGTTGTACTAATTTACATTTCCAGTAACAGTGTACAAGTATTCCCTTTTCTCTAAATTTTTACCAACATTTTGTCTTTTCAATAAGCCATTCTAACAGATGTGTGGTGGTGAAGTTATTTCATTGTAGTTTTAATTTGCATTTCTCTGATGCTTACTGATGTTGAGAATTTTTTTGTATACCTGTTGGTCATTTGTATGTCTTTTGACAAATGTCCATTCAGGTCTTTTGTCCATTTTTTAAAAAATTAGGTTGTTTTCTTACTGCTGAGTTGTTTGAGTTCCTTATATAATTTGGATATAAACCCCTTGTCATCATTATCCAAAGTATATGTATGAAGACATGAATTGGTGTCAACATAATTTATATACAACCAGTGATATGAAAAGTGGTGCTATATATGTGTAATAAGAATTGTAATGCATTCCAATATCATTTATATTTTAAAAAATTCAATAAAAAATAAACCCCTTGTCAGATGTATGGTTGTCAAATATTTTCTCCCACTATATAGTTTGTATTTTCAATCTATTAATTGTTTCCTTTGCTGTGCAGAAGATTTTTAGTTTGATGTAATCCCATTTGTCTTTTTTTTTCTCCTTTTTTGCCTGAAGTTTTGGGCTCATATTTTAAAAGTCATTGCCCAGAGCAATGTTATAATGTTATGGAGCTTTTTTCCTATGTTTTCTTCCTATTGTTTTATAGTTTCAGGTCTTACATTTAAGTCTTTAATCCATTTGAGTTTATCTTTTCTGCAGTGTTGGGGATTAAACCCAGGGACACTCTACCACTGAGCTCCATCCCAGCCCCTTTCATTTATTTATTTATTTTAAGCTTTGAAACAGGGTCTCATTAAGCTTCCCAGGCTGGCCCTGTACTTTCAGTTCTCCTACCTCAGCCTCTTGAGTAGCTAGGATTACAGGTATTCACCAACACACCTGGCTCAACACACCTGGCTTGAGTTGATTTTTGTATATAGTGTGAGATGAGGGTCTAATTTTATTCTTTATATGGATAGCCAGTTTCCACAGCACATTTTATTAAAGTGTGTCTATTCCCCATTGTGTGTTCTTGGTACCTGTGTCAAAAACCAATTAGCCCTATATACATGAATTTATTTCTAGTATTTGTTCTATTCCTTTGCTCCATGTGTTCATTTTTATTCCAATGCAATGTGCTTTTGATAATTGTAACTGTGCAATGATGCTTCTACCTTTGATATTTTTGCTTAATATTCCTTTGGCTGTTAGGGGGTCTTTAATTTCTTCTTATGAATTTTAGGACTTTTTTTCTATTTTTGTGAAAAATGACATTGGGGTTTTGATAAATATTGCATCAAATCTGTAGATTGCTATGAGTAGTCTGGACATTATTAACTATAAGTTCATCTAGTCTATGAACACCTGGTGTTTTTCCATTTATTTGTGTCTTCTTTAATTTCTTTCATGAATGTTTTTAGTTTTCAGTTGTAAAAGTGCTTTATCTCCTTGGCTAAATGTGTTGCTAAATACAATTTTTTGGTAGCTATTGTAAATGAAATTATTTTTTGATTTCCTTTTCTGACAGTTCATTGTTTATGTATAGAAATGTTACTGATTTTTGTTATTGTTTAATTGATTACTTTTAACAATTTTGGTGGTGTATTTAAGGTTTTCTATAGATAAGATCATGTCTTCTACCAACAGGGACAACTTTAACTTCTTCCTTTCCAATTGGTTTCATGTTATTGATTCCTTGTGCCTAATTGCTCTGGCTGGAACTTCTAGTACTATGTTGAATAGAAGTAATGTGAATGGATATCCTTGTCTTGTGCCTGATCTAAGAGGAAATTCTTTCAACTTTTCACCACTGCTCATATATGGCATTTTTTTTTAAAGAGAGAGTGAGAGAGGAGAGAAAGAGAGAGAGAGAGAGAGAGAATTTTTAATATTTATTTTTTAGTTCTCGTCGGACACAACATCTTTGTTGGTATGTGGTGCTGAGGATCGAACCCGGGCCGCACGAACGCCAGGCGAGCGCGCTACCACTTGAGCCACATCCCCAGCCCCATATATGGCATTTATTGTGTTGAGTTACATTCATTTTATATATAATTTGTTGAGTTTTTATAGTGAAAGGGAATTGAATAATGTCAAATGCTTTTTTTTATTGGTTGTTCAAAACCTTACAAAGCTCTTGACATATCATATTTCAAACATTAGTTTCAAGTGAGTTATGAACTCCCATTTTTACCCCAAATCCAGATTGCAGAATCACATCGGTTACACATTCACATTTTTACATAATGCCATACTAGTGACTGTTGTATTCTGCTACCTTTCCTATCCTCTACTATCCCCCTCCCCCCCATCTTCTCTTTCTATCCCATCTACTGTAATTCATTTCTCTCCTTGTTTTTTCTTCCAATTCCCCTCACAACCTCTTTATGTAGTTTTTTATAACAATGAGGGTCTCTTTCCATTTCCATGCAATTCCCCTTTTCTCTCTCTTTCCCTCCCATCTCGTGCCTCTGTTTAATGTCAATCTTTTCTTCCTGCTCTTCCTCCCTGCTCTATTCTTAGTTGCTCTCATTATATCAAAGAAGACATTTGGTATTTGTTTTTTAGGGATTGGCTAGCTTCACTAAGCATAATCTGCTCTAGTGCCATCCATTTCCCTGCAAATTCCATGATTTTGTCATTTTTTAGTGCTGCGTAATACTCCATAGTGTATATCTACTGAGATGATCATTTGGTTTCTGTTCTTCATTTTTTTTTTTTTTTTTGCCTGGAGATTGAACCCAGGGACACTCTACCACAGAGTTATATTCACATCCCTTTTTATTTTTTTGAGACTGGGTCTTGTTAACTTTCCCAGGCTGGCCTCAACTTGAGATCTCACTGTTTCAGCCTCCCAAGTATCTGAGATTATAGCATGCACCACTGCATATAGCTTCTTCATTCTGTTAATGTTGTATATTACTTTGATTTGTATATGCTGAACCATCTTTACATACTTGGGGAAAAATCTCACTTGATAATTTGAATGATCTTTTTAGATGCATTGAATTTAGCTTGCTAGTATTTTGTTTAGGATTTTGCAACTATGTTCAACAGGGATGTTTCCTGTAGTTTTCTTTTCTTATATATGGCTTTGGATGAGGGTCATGCTGGTCTTCTAAAATGAATTTGGAAGTATCCCGTTTTTCAATTTATTGAGAGTTTGAGAAAGATAGATATTAGTTCTTTAAATGTTTGGAAGAATTCAGCAGTGAAACTGTCAGGTTCTGGGCATTTCTTTGGAGACTTTTTACTACTAATTTAATATCTTGATACTCATTATTAGTATGTTCAGATACAGGCCTGTATCTGTGCAAACCAACCTGAAGTTTGTGTTCATAGCAGCTGACCTGGTCCTGGGGTGGAACTGGAGCCAGATTCTACAGGGGCACCCCTGAGTCCTGGATCCATGAGGGCTGGCCTGGAGCCTGGAACTTCAGGGTGGTCTTGGAAGTCTCAGACCTCCAGGTCAAGCCATGGAACCAGGGTCCAAATGGATTCGGTTATAGGGACTGGCCTGGTACTGGGCAAACCTGGAAACTGTGTCCATTAGTGCCTGGGGCCAGGTGTGCCAACCTGGTGCTGGTGTAGGCCTGAAGTCTGGGCCTGTGTGATTTGACCAGGCTTTGGAGCCTGGAGTCACAGGGCTGGCTTTATGACTAGCTTTGCAGAGGCCAGGTACTAGAGCCAGTCCGGAGCCTGGAGCTGCTGGGGATAGCCTGGTGGTGGAGCAGGCCTAGAGACTGAGTCTTCCAGGTGGGCTTGGAGACCAGAGTATGTTGGCCTGCCTGGTATTGAGTTTTACTGGAATGGGCCTAGTGTGGGGTCCAAGACAATGTCTAGTGCTTACTTCTCTTTCCTTCCCCCACCAGCAGAGGGTGTCTCTCTTCATGCTGTGTGTCCTAGGTTTGGAGAAGGGCTGATGTGGATAATGTAAAAAATATCCTGCCTACTCTCTTTAAAGAGTCTTTTCTTATTTCTGTACTACACCCAGGTGCTTTAATTCTTCACCTGTTTTCCTTAGCTCCTATGGAGTTATTTTCACATGTGGATAGTTCAAGTGAATGTTTCTGTGGACAGAGGTGGTGGTGGGAGTATAAAAGTTGGGAAATCCTATTCTACCATCTTGGTGACATCTGCTAGGGTGGTTGTTTATAAAAAATATAATCACTGATTTAACAGCTTACTTGTTATGGTCTATTATCTACAGAAAGGAGTTTTTTTTCTTTTTTCTTTTTTTTAAATATAAAACATTAATAGATGTGGTTTGTTAGTTTATGTGAGATTTTTTCTATGTCTTGAGTCACTAACAAATTCTTATTGGTGACTTGTGTGCTTTGGGGCATTTTTTATTTCACCTAGGTTATCTAAGTTTTTGGTATATAATTGCTGTAAACATTCTCTTATACTTCTTTTTTATTTATATAATATTTACAATAATAGCCTCAGATTTATTTTTTATTAGTAATATTTGTGTCTTATCTTTCTGTCAGTCTACCAAAAGTTTTGTCAATTTTTTCTAAAAGAACCAACTTCTAGTTTCATTGATTCTGTCTATTGTTTCACCATTCTCTCTATTATTGAACTCCACTGTAATTTTCTAACTTATTTTTTTCTGTTAGCTTTGGTTTTAGTTTCTTTTTTCTTTATAATTCCTTAATATGTAAAATTAGATTGTTAATTTGTTATATTTTTCTTAATGTAGACACTTACTGCTATAAATTTCCCTTCATCTATGCTTTTGCCATCTCTCAAATTTTGGTGTATTGTGTTTTTAGTTTCATTCATGTTAAAATACTTGTTAAATTTCACTTTTAATGTTTTTTAACCCATTAGTTATTTAAGAGCATGTTGTTTACTTTTCACAGATTTGTGAATTCTCCACTTCCTTCTGTTATTGATTTTTAGTTTCATTCCACTCCATTGTAGTCAAAGAAAATCCTTTGTATGGTTTCAATATTTTCAATTTTTAGACTTGTTTTATCCTAACATATGGCTTATTTTGAAGAATATTCCACAATAGAAAAGATTATGTATTCTGGGCTGGGGATGTGGCTCAAGCAGTAGCACACTCGCCTGGCATGCGTGCGGCCCGGGTTCGATCCTCAGCACCACATACCAACAAAGATGTGTCCGCCGAAAACTAAAAAATAAATAAATAAATATTAAAAAAAAAAGATTATGTATTCTATTGTTGTTGGGTGGAGCATTGTATATATACTTGTTTGCTCTAATTCAATTATGATGTTGTGCAGAAACTTTTTAGTATTATATAGTCCCACTTTTCTAATTTTTCTTTTTTTTCTTCATGCTTTTGGTCTCATATCCAAGATATTATTGCCAAGCCAAATGTCATGAAGCTTTTCCTATATTTTTCCTTCTAGATATTTTAGACTTTTCTTTTTTAAAGAAGTTGTTATTTTTTGGTACTGTAGATTGAACCCAGGAGCACTTACCACTGAACTACATCCTGGACCTTTTTTAAAAAAATTACTTTGAGACAAGGTTTTGCTAAGTTGCTTAGGGCCTCACTAAGTTGCTGAGGCTGGTTTTGGATTGTGATCCTGCCTTCACCTCCCAAGTGGCTGGGATTACAGAAGTGTGCCACCACCCAGCTAGAGTTTTCTTTAATGAATTTGAGATGATTTTTATTTCTTGTATAAGATAAATGTTCAATTTCATTGTTTTGCTTTGGCTATCTAGTTTTCTAACACCTTTTGTTGAAGAGACTTTGCTTTCCCCATTGCACATTCATGATGCCCTTGTTGAAAATGAATCAGTATTTGAACCTCTAACAACATGTTTAGTTTTGTGGGTCTTTTAGCTTTTAGATAAACAGAATCACATCATGATATTGTTTTGTGCTTTTGTTGCTAACATTGTCTGAGATTAACCCCTACTGCTCCATATAGTACTTACTGTCATTTGTGAATATAACTATCACTTATGAACATATTGTATTGTATTTTTCTATCCTACTGCTGATGGATACTTAGGTTGCTCCCAGTTTACAGCTATTATGAACAGTGCTGCTATGAACATTCTTTTAAAAGTCTTTTGGTGAACATATGCATGCATTTCTGTTAGGTAGTAGGTCATAAATTATGTATGTTTTTTCTCTGAAAACAAAATTAGCGTTTGAAAACTGAAATGCAGTGATTTCTGCAAGGTAAACGCTACTTTATGGGGGGGGGGTCTCATCCAAGATACAGCTGTGTTCATCATGTCCCACTGTTTAGGTACCTTAACATTTGATATTGTAACTACAATGTGTTTTGCCTTAAATCCTACTCTACAAAACAACCTGCAGTGGCATTTTAGCAAACATCACTTCAGAAAACTCCCTATATACTTAAAAGCATAAACAAACCTTATTAACAAGCCTGTATTTTCAAGAAAAATCAACAGAGATAAGAAATAAATATTTAAAATATCTCTATCTCACTTTTTTTGTGGGGTCCAAGCAGAATGATGCATATTAGTGGCTGAGGGTAGGGAAAGTAAGGAGATGTGCTGGTGTCCTGTATTCTAAGAGAAGACAAAGAAATAGAAATAGACAGGTACTCCAAAGAAGGTATATTTTCTCCCTGGAAATCAGACAAAGGTAAAATATAACCAAATGTAAATTCACTTTCTTTTGGCTTCTAGCATTGGCAAATAAATAAATGAGTGGCATTCTGTTATGTTGGGGGCAAGAGAAAATGGCAGGTACATTTTTGCATTACTGTTGGTAGGAGGGGATTTTGGGGACCATGACTCATTGGTGATGTTGGTGACATATGTCTCAAGTAATCAAGAACACTTGAGAGGTGAAGTATTTTTTGATTCTGCAATCATCTCCCTGTTAATAGGTGCGTGAAGAAGATTCTGTACTGGTTAAGAATTGCAAGTTGGTGTTGTAAGAATGAAGATCACCTGGAAGGACAGGATCAAGATTATATAGAATCAGCTTCTCTTACAGGCCTGCCCAATCTACTGGCTCATTTCAGTTCTCTAAAGGATACATGGGACCAGGAAGAGAGATGTTATTGGGGATCCATGAATGAGAGATGGAAAACGTCCAGACAGTCTTGAATCAGCAAAAGAATACTGGCCTACCACCCCACATTAAAAGTTCATTAACCTACTGAAAGAGGTTGTTTTGCCTGTCTGTCTGTAGAGGGCAGCAAAACCCAATGGAAAGGAAGAGGAAGCCAATGACAGGATATTTGGTACACACTGAAGAAACTTGTGTTAATTTAAGGAAATATCAGGCTTGAACCTGTCACAGACAGTGGTAGACGCAAGTGCTAAACCAAAACTTACTCTTCTGCTGTATTCAGAAATCCTGTAATCACATCCTTTTTGGCTCTGAGTAAGCAGGATCAATATTTATAAAAGCAGAAATGGGGATACGGTAAGGTAGAGCAAAAAAAAAAAAAAAATAGGCATTTGTAGAGGGACAAGATGACAAAGTACCAGAAGGACAAGGTAGATGCTGAGCTTGAGACATAAATGGTAGACTTCAAAGCTACCATTTAGGAAAATTGCGCCTGAGTCTTATGTACTAGTGCATCTGAAATCCCCATTCTCTATTGTCTGTCTACCTGTACACAAAAATACAGGAAGGGGAGGGAGAAAATTCCTTCATATAGTGCCATATACCTGAAGATAAGGGGTGAATGTGGGGTGTCAGAGTCAGAATACAGGGTCCAGAGGTAACTCAGCTTCTCCTTCTCCCAGGCTTTATTCTACTCTTTTTAATTTTGGTGCTGGAAAGAGGCATGTACTGTACCTCAGGGGAACTGCAGAAATGAGCTAAAAGGAGGTAAATATCAGAGGAGAAACATTTGAAAATTAAGATTCTAACTCAAGAAATAGAGATACATACACCCCCGTATCGTGTGTGTTGACATGTATTTCTGATATATCCTTTCATATCAAAGCTCCATGTATATTAACAAGAATCTAAAGCCATATGGGATGGCAATATAAAGCTTGTGACTGGCGGGGGGGGGGAGTGGTAACAATATGATTCCTAGAACATCACCACTAGATGAATTTTCTAGAATAAAACCCAATTGTGCCTTGTTCTAGGTGTATTATGTCTACAAATTATGAATTACAGAAAACGTGTAAAAATTGGCTCTAGAAGTTGCTATAGTTACTTTCCCACTAAAAACAAGAAGATGGAATCCAGTAAGAAAAGACCCGAAGAGTGAGTCATTTCAGACCAGGGAGAGGACAAGTACAGTCTTTGATCAGGAGTTAAGGGTCCAAAAAAAGCCAAGTCCAGGGGGTGAAGTAAACTTCAATCATACCCCAAAAAGGATCCAAGGACTCACAGAGAGGATACTTTACCAATAAATAAGAATAACTTTTTTTTTAAATCAAAAGGATAATTTGGGGAGGGGTGATACTGAACACAATAAAAGTGTCAGTTGTATTCTTGACCTCTCCAAGTGTCCTTCTATTCAGGGAAAAAAGTTGTTTGCTGAGCCCAAGGATGCTGTTTTTTCACTTAGCCACAATATCAGGAGTCATTTGGCCAACCTTTCCATCTGTGGAAACACACTCCCCACCCCCCACCCCACTGTGAGGGAGGAAGCTTTGTGTGCCCCAGGTAACTTGAATGCCAGTACTGAAAATCAGGGCCAGATTAAGATGTTCATCAATGAAGTGTGTCAGGAGACTGTGCCACGTAGCTGCAACTCATTTCTGCAGCAGGCCGGATTAAATTTGTTAATAAGCATGACAGTTATTAATAACATGCTTGCCAAGTCCGTTTCAGACTTGAAGTTTCCTTTGATACCCGAAAGAAGTGGCTGTGCTAAGGTTCAGGTTTTAGAACCGCTGATGGGTTTGTCTGAAAAGCCACTCTTGGCAGGGGAGTTGCTGGGTGTCCAGATGCTGTTCTCATTCATGTCCCTCTTTATCAGAAGTGCAAACAGAGAGGTTCTCCTGGAAACCCTCACCCCTTAAATAGCCTTCTGGGACAGAATGGGACTGACTCCACACAAACCCTGCTAGGTTTGCAGATGCCAAAGAATCTGCAGTGGGTGCTACTGAGGATCCAGCCTTAGGCAGTCACCCCATCGCCGGGGGTCACTGGGGCTGGGTGCACGTTCCAGAAGCTAGACTGAAGACCACACTCTTTTTGGCCAGGCAGGGCTCCCCCGCAGAGCTTTGGGTAATTCCCTGATTTTGCAGTCTGCAGGCATTGTGCATTGTAAATTACTCCCTTGCAGCCCTCTTGATGCAGTAAAGGGATCACTGTGGCTCGCCTGCTGCAGATAAGGGACATCAAACTAGAGTACCACCAGTGCTCACTTGCCTGTGATGGTCTCCCTGCTGGAGAGGGACCGCTTTGCAGAGGCCAGGCCCATCTGGGAGCTCATGCTGAAAATGCATCTGCCGCTGCCTACGTTGAAGTATTTTCCTTTTCTCTTTCTTCCACACCAGCCCACAGATGGCAAACCTGTTCATCCACAAAGTGCACTCCCCTTGTATCCATTGTACTGACTTAACTTCCTCCGCCCAAGTCTGCATCTGTGTGTATCATCAATAAACTTGTGTGCTTTGATTGGCAAAAAGAGAGAGACATGGTCCTTGTCCTTGAGCCTGCAGTCTGCACCAAGAGAAAGGCCTGCATGCACAATAAACGCCAGCTGACCGGGGGTGGGGGCTGCTCTCTGACAGATGCACACTTGTCAGTGCTCATAGGAGACAGGGGCAGAAAGGGGCGGCTGTGCTCAGCAGAAGCTCCAAGAAGGGAGATGGGGGCAGGGTCGACAGGTGGGGCACAGGGAGGCTGGGGGAATGCTGATGGAATGTTGAGTGAACTGGCAAAGACAGCACTCTCCAAGCAGGACACAGTGGTGCCTGATGCAGAGGAATCCCGCTAAAAAGGTGATTGTGATTCCTTGACTGCCAGCCTAGAGAGGAAGGCCAGTGTCCTTGGTGTTTGTGCATTGCTTATGGTGGTGGTCGATGGTGGGGATTGTGGTGGGGGCAGTGGGGGAGGCTCCCAGTCGAGCATCCATGCACATCCAGTGCATAATTATCACAGTAAAGATTGCCACTTGCCCAGGGCCTACTTGACCTCTCTTTCCCCTGCAAAGCTGCTGTCAGACCTGCTTCCAGCCCTCCTCCCTGTCTTGGGAACCCAAGCACTGCTTCCTGGCAGGGTGAGAGGGTTGTCTACTGCTTCATTTGGGTGAAACTCCTCTCCTCCATGGCTCCCCTTGTATGTCGGGTGGGACCCAGGAAGGGAATAGGGGAGCCCTCCAGGAACTCCCTGTGGGGGTGGTAGGGCAGATGTGAAGGGTGCTTGGTGCAACCAGCCTCGGCCTATCCATCCATCTGGAACACCTCCATACCATCCCTCCAAGGTCCCTGCACCCCGGTGAGGAAAGGAAGTGCCCCTCCGTGCGTGCGGAACCGTGGGTCCAAAGGGCTGGCCAACTCATTCTGCCACACTGTCCCCAACATATCCAGGCCCCTCCCAGGAATCCTCAGCCCCTGTCGCCAAAGTCACATTCTCTGTGGGTTTGTGATGTGCGCGGCAGTGGTCTCCTTCCTCCGAAGCCACGATTTCCCTTGGATGGTGCTGTTTCTGTGCCCTGTGCCCTCTCCCGGAAGGTGTCTCTGAGATGCTGCCGTGGGTCACCGTGCCCTGGCCAGCAGTGGCCTGCCTGCCTGCAGGGTGTTCTGCCTCCTGCCTGCTGTCCTCCACACAGAACTTTGTTTCCTTTTCATTTTTTCTTTTCCTTTCCACCAGAGTTTGGTTGGGTTCCAGGTGGGTTAGAACTTTGCTGCTTGCACCGTGTGCCCCAAACTCTATGCTGACTTGGGCACCTTCCGGTTCTGCCTACCAACTCTGGGAAGCCCTCCAACTGGGAATGGGGATGCTGCATCTCCTCATCCTGCACCTGGGATGGCCAGCAAGAGACCTGTGGGCGCTGCCACACCACACCCCCATGGAGGCTCATCCCCACCCCTGACCGCAGGCCTCCTTGGCTAACCCTGGGGCCCTGTCTTATCTCCCAACAGCAGCTGACAGGACCACCCATTCCTCCCAGGTGAGCCACAGGTAGGCCGGGGCGTCCATTTGACAAGGAGGATTTCCCTGCAGCCTTCATGCTCTTTTCCCAGTCCAGCCTGCCCTGCCAGTGCTGCCTTCAGTGACACCTCCTTGCTCGGCCTCTACTTGCTCCTAGATTCTGCCTCAAATTAGCACGTGCCTCCCCACTCCTCTGCATGCTACCACATCCCAGATGCCCGTTTGTGCATAGTTGTCCCCCATCTTCTGGGCACTGGAGGCTTCAAGGCTGTAGCTGACTCCAAACTCAGAGAGGGCCTCGGAGGCTTCCTGCCCATCTCCTGAGCAGCTCTTTCACAGGGAAGCCTGCAGGCATCCAAGTGCCTCCACGTGAGGCCTCGGCCCAAGGCAAAACCTTCCTTGTCCATTTACTGGCACTGCCCTCCCCCAAATACTCCCTGTGTCTGCAGGTGCAGCACTCTGAACTTCCCTCATCCCTCATCAGTTTATAGGGATGCCAGGTAGGATCCCAGTTCCATGTGGGTTCTGTCTCCTCAGGGAGGCCGGTGGAGGGGAGTGGGGAGCATGCCTGCCACCCAGGGCTGGATCAAGACACTGAGAGGGGGGCTTTCAACTGTGGCCAGAGCACCAGCGCCCCCACCCCATAGGTATAAGCACAATAAAAACAGCCCTGAGCCACCAATCACAAAACTCACCTGTCTGCTTCAACGACAGGACACTGTTTCTGGGCTTTCCTGTGGCAAACACTGGGCAGGCTCATCCATGCTGGGCCTGCCAGGTACTATGAAGGAGGTGCCCTGTCAGGAAGGTGCCGCCCCAGCCTGAGTTGTCTCTTCTATAAATATTGCAACTGCCACCTCAGACTGCCTTCCAGCTCCAGAAAGGGCCCTGGTTTTGCTTCTTATTCATCTCATTAGGACCTTTCCATCGGGTGCCCGAAGCCACTGGCTTCCACGCTACCTATCACCTGTGCTTCCCCCTCTCCTGGGGATCCTGTGGTTTGAAGGCCCTCACTCCCACACCCCTGAAAGTGCATGCAACGTTGCAGACATCCAGCTTCCCCTAGGCCCATCCAGTGCCAGGTCCTGCATTCCCACTGGGCCCGATGTGTCACTCTCAAAGCAGTTTCCACCCCACTTTTAAGTGGCACACGTGCACCAGCACACTCATCACACACCAAGTCAACCCCTGTGCCTTAGCATCACGAGGCTGGGCTAACAGGTGGGCAGCTGTGGGCAGGATTTGCTCCTGCCCGCCTTCTAGAATTCACTGATAAGGCCTGGACTGCAGCAAGGCCCTGCCCCAGAGCCCAGCACACCCCTGCAGAAGTTCCAGAGCCCCGCCCCTGCCTGGTGGAAAAAGTGGAAAAAGATGTAATGCATGCATCTTCTCACAGTCTGCCACTCCCCTCCTCGCTTTGCTCATGGCCTCCTTTTCACCCAGGACGTTCATTTACACTGACTGCCTCTGTCTTTGTGGGCAGCTTAGGATGCCACCCCCACACACTCCCTGATTACTAAAAGGGTCTCCTTTATAGCTCCCCAGTGCTTTCATACCTGCCATTTCAAGTTTTGTTTCATGGGTCTGTCTGCTGGGCACTTCCTTTTGGGCAAGGTCTGCAATAATGAAGTAATTTGCCTTCTTTTCCCCAATGGATAACCACTAGTTATCCAGCACCACTGGTTGAGCACTCCATTCCTGGGCCACCGTGTAGCACATTGTGGCACCCTCATGCACCCAGCCCAGCAACTCCTCTGTGCCTTCCTGGCACTGAAGTCTCTCTTGAGGCACAGCTCTTTCTCCCAGGAACTCCTAATTGACTTGGGGAGCCTCATCTCCCTGGGTGGCCCCGGGGAGGTGGTGTGTGTGTGTTGGTGTGGGGGGGGGCCTGTGGCTGCCTGTGAGCAGCCATCAGCTTCAGATACCTTCTCAGATACCTTCTCAGATACCTTCTCAGATGAAAGCTTGGGAATCCCTGAGAATTTAGCACCATCTGAATCTGAGCACTCTTTTTTTTCTCCCAAATCACAGAATGTGTGCAAGACAAAACCAAGTTCCTGAATAGTGTTCTGTGTCCAATTATAAGTATTTTGTATGCTATAATATCATTCATTAGTATATGTGATTTTACATTTTCTTATGTAGTTTTGAATATTTCTAGCATGATGAGTTTTGTTTTTTTCCTCTTGGCAAGTATATTGAGTAAGTGAAGGAAAAGATCAATAGGACACTATTTTTGTCCTATTTTCTTTTGAGTGTTGTACTTATGAATGCATTTCCCATTCAAAAATAAATTTACTAGGAAACAGTTTTTATTCGTATGTAGAAATGTTATTGATATAGCATTGCCACTCTGCTGTCAGGCTCTTTTTGTGAACTCTTTTATTAATTTTATTATTTTTCTTTTTTTCAGGCTTCTCTAGTAGACTAACAAAGTTTACAAATTATGACAGTATTATCTCCTCCAGCTATTCAATAGTTCGTAGTTCATTTCTTTTACTTATCTCTCTACACTGTCAAGGTCCTCCAGAACAGCAATACTGATGATGCAGTGCATATTTCTCCTGTTTCTGATTTTAATAGTCTATGTTTCAGTGTAAGGTTGATGTCTGCTGCAGGTTTCTGAATAAATGATATGTCATATTTATATAATCAAATTTATAAAGCAGTAAAAATGAGTGAAATAGACCTGTATGTATCAATCTAGATTATTCTCAGAAACCTAACACTGAGTGAAGTATCAATTTGCAGAAAGATATTGTAAAATGCTATTTATATAATTATAATATCTGAGATGGTACTATATATTATTTAGTTTATCTGTATATGTATATATATATATGTGTGTTTATATATATAATGTATATTTTTGTGTATATATATATATATATATATATATATATAATTTTTAAATGGTCACCAAAGAATGCATCAATTTTGAAATACCAATTGCCTCTTGGAGGGGATGAAGCAAATGTGACTGCAACAATATAAGTAATTTAATTTCATTAAAAGAAAGGTGTATTGTGTGCCTGATACAATCAATACAAAATCACCTAAACATATCCTCAAAATTTTTATAACAGTAAGAAATGCAAGGAAATCCCAAGAGCTTCTCTGGGTAGAGGAAAGGTAATCTACCAATCAGATTGGCATCAGACTTGCTATTCATAATACATGATTCTAGATGTCCACATATTTAAAATGTCTTTACATCCTTACAGAATATGCCCCAACTCTATGCCCAAATACACTATCAAGCTTGTTTGTTTTGTCAATAAAGATGTTATTTAAGCACTGATTAGCACTCAAAAAGCCAATCCCCAGCACCATAAAAACAAAAGAGGTTTTCAGGACTGAAAGTATTAAGAAAGGTAGCAGAATACAACAGTTACTAATAGGGCATTATGTAAAAATGTGGATGTGTAACCAATGTGATTCTGCAATCTGTATTTGGGGTAAAAATGGGAGTTCATAACCCACTTGAATCTAATGTATGAAATATGATATGTCAAGAGCTTTGTAATGTTTTGAACAACCAATAAAAAAAGAAAAAAAAGTAAGGAAGTTTTTAAACTGAAAAAAAAAAGTATTAAGAAATTTTACTTCTGGCAGAACTTCTTTTAGAAAGTTCTTGAACATGTACTCCAACAAAATGAGGTAATAAGTCTAAAGTAATTATGGACTGTAGGAAATAGTGATCCCAACTTGAGAAAGCAGTTAAGGTTATTTTTTTTCTTTTTAACATTTTTATTGGTTCTTTTTCATTACACTCAACAATAGAATTCAGTTTGATATAATTGTACAACTATAGAATATATTTTATTTCTAGATAGGACCCTATTCTTATGGATGTGCATGATGGTAGTATTCACTATGGTGTATTCCTATAAGTACACAGAAAAACTGCACATTCATTCCACTTTCTTTCCTTTCCTGTCCCCCTTCCTTCCCTTTATTTCCCTTTGTATAATCTACTGAATAGCTATTCTTCCCCTCTTCCCCATTATTGTGGGTAGCTTCCACATTTCAGTGAAAATATTCAACCTTTGGCTTTTTATTTTTTTTAATATGACAGCCAAATACCAAGCTTTAACCAGACCAAAGTGGAACAAGATGAGAAAAGATTTAGGGTAGCATGTGAACTCATGAATAACAGGGTACCTGGTAAAATGAATTGAGACATTAGAAAATTATTGAGAGATTAGAAAAGTGGAGGATATGATAAAGGAAAATTAGGGAGAAAGAAAACCAATTAGATGAATCCCTTAAGATAACGTTACAGTTGGGGCTGGGGATGTGGCTCAAGAAGTAGCGTGCTTGCCTGGCATGCGCGGGGTGCTGGGTTCGATCCTTGGCACCACATAAAAATAAAGATGTTGTGTCCACTGAAAACTAAAAAAATAAATAAATATTTAAAAATTTCTCTCCTCTCTCTCTCTCTCTCTCTCTCTCTCTCTCTCTCTCTCTCTCTTTAAAAAAAAAAAAAGAAAGAAACCTTTACAGTAATGATTCCCAATGAATCATGCCTTCATGCCTTCTGGTATCTACAGCATTGTGTGATCCCATCCCACATGAACTTGGGCCTGGCAATATAATTGGCTCTCAGTAGTTTAAACGTTAGCAAACTTGGTCCAGGAAGAGGCTCAAACAGCAAGGCTTGCATTCTTCCAGCTTGGAAACCATCACGTGTGGAGCTGCCTAGGCCAATTCTATAGAGGATGGGACCATGCAGAACGAGACAAACTTTTCCAATTGAGAACCCTTAGAAAAAGTTGCCAGATAAAATATAGGTCTCCCAGTTAAATTTGAATTTCAGTTGAACATCATATTTTTAGTTTATGTTCCAAATATACTTAAAATATTAATTGTGCATATGGAATTCAAATTTAACTGAGTACCCTATATTTTTACTTGCTAGTTGTTATGGTTGGATCTTAAGTGTCCTCATAGGCTCTTGTGTTAAAGGCTTGGTCCACAGCTGATGGTGCTATAAGAAGCTGTTGAAAACTTAGGAGGTAGGGTCTAGTGGAAAGAAATGAGGACAACTGAGATCTTTCTCTTGAAGGGGATATTCAGATCCTGGTCCCTTTCTCCTCTCTTCTTTCTTCTCTCTTCTCTCCTCTCCTCTCTCCTCCCCTCCCCTCCCCTGCCCTGCCCTCTTCTTTCTCTCTCTCTCTTGACCACCACGAGGTAACTAGCTTTGCTCTACAACATGCTCTCCTCTATGATGTTATGCCTTGCCACAGGACCAAAAGCAATATGAAACTATGAGCCAAAATGAACCGTTCCTCCTTTAAATTGTTTTCCTCAGGTATTTTTGTCACAGCAACAAATGCTAGATATGGCACATCATACTAGATATGAAGCTATATCATATAAGATATGGCAATCCTAGCTTCAGGAAAACAAGCCCTCAGATGAACTGTCAGCTGACTATACTCATATAAGTGAACTCAGACAAGACTAATTGAAGAACCAACTAGGTAAACTAGTACAAATCACTGATACACAAAATAAAAAAATTAAAATGGCTATTTAATGCTACTGACTTTTGAAATTTATTTTTTATGAAATAATGGTCCACAGATATAAAAAAGAAAATCGTGTCCTTGCTCCAAAAGTACAACTGGTTAAGATACAGCATCAGTTCAGCATTTGATTCAATGGAAAGGAAAAGAATCTATTGAATTCTAAATATGAAAATAATCTCCCTCTAGTGACACAAAGGGGCTTGACCTTGGATCCTAGAACATTTCTAAACAACTATAGTAGGATGGATTAAATTAGAAACTAATCCCAAGTGTCCCTAGGATCTGACTGTGCAACATGAGATGGTACTGATTTGAACTAGCTCCCAAGTTACTAAGAGGGATGCAGGTAAATATTCCTAGGATAAGATGCATTCATAACCTGATATGGTTGGTTTATACCTTGCCCCTAACTACCACAACAGAAGACAGTGGATAAATATACCATGAAGTGATCAAAGGGATATAAAGGCAACCTTCCCACAACTCAAGAAAGGCCTAGATTGAACTTGTGAACATTTTTGAGGGATTGAGAACTAATCAGGTGTTATTACTGTTGAAAGGATACCCACATGAGGTTTTAAAATAAAGGGGAGTTTGGCCCTCTAATAGAATTAATTGAGCTTTTTACTTCATATAACCATCTGCATGCAGCTAAGTGTCAGTTTTCTTTTACATTCTGATATATAACAACCAATTATTCTATTAAAGTCTTCTGTTTCAACTGAAGACATTGATAATCATGAACTGTATTTAGATGATTGTGACTATACAAATGCCACTCATTGCTGAGCCATGTAGTATCTTAGCACTTGAACCCATCTTTTTTTTAAAAAAAAAGTATTTATTTTTTAGTTGTAGTTGGACACAATACCTCTGTTTCATTTATTTATTTTTATGTGGTGCTGAGGATCGAACTGCACATGCGAGATGAGCGTTCTACCACTGAGCCACAACCCCAGCCCCCGAACCCATCTTTTATAGTTTTAAAAAACAATTCACAGATCACTTGTGGGGATGAGATTTCAAATAGATATAGACTTAATAAAAATTTAGCTGACAAAATATGGAATACAGAAGATGATAAAAGGCAGAATGAAGAATAGCAGGGACTTTACGTTTATTTTACAAAGTACAAATTTAATAAATACTAGTGGAAATTTATGAAATAAAAATAAATTTATATATATATATATATATATATATATATATATATATAATTTAAAGGTAAATGTATCTCAGTGATAGAGCACTTGCCTAGCACCCATGAGGCACTGGATTTCATTCTCAGCACATATAAAAATTAATTAATTAATTATATAAAGGTATTGTGTCCATCTACAAAGAAAAAAATTGAAAAAGTTAAATGTAGTTACCTTATTTATTTTAATTGATTTTTAATTTCCACTTCCTTCAAAAGAAAGCAAACATAGTAAAAGTTATCTCTGTCTTGCTCACTATTGAATTCCAAATAATTTGAATACTTCCACATCCACAAAGGTGCTCAAGAAATACTTGTGGACTGTATGGTTAAACTAAAATAATAATAACACAATAAACACTGAGAATAGAAGAAGGGGAGGGAGAAAGATAATATAAATGAGCTAAAATATCCTATTTTCCTATTAGAAGTTCATTATAGACACAAGTATATTTTTGGAGTTTTTAAGATAATCAAAAACCAGAGTTACTCAACTTCAGAACCATTAACATTTGGGACCAAGAACTATCGTTTACATTGTAGAACCCTTAGATTTACCCACAAGGAGGTCAGTAGCACTCTTATCCCCATGTGTGAGAACCAAAAATATATCTAGACGCTGAAAAATGTCCTCTTGTTTGGCAAAATCACTCATAATTGAGAACCATTGCATCTGCAAAGTTATAAGTTTCCACTGTAGAGTGGTACCAAGTCTAGGGAAAAGTAGCAGGGGTGATTGTTTTCATCATAAACTCGATAAGAAATGTTTTGTTGCCATATATATATATCGTTATGATAATTAACACTTATTAAAAATTAATGAGGTGGAACCAATAGAGCTTTGTGAAAGGCTAGCCATGTAGGATGAAGAAAAAGGAAGAATCAATAATGATTGGCATTCTAGCATGTGTATAGCCATAGATGGTGGTTGTGTTCACTGAAATAGGGAATATAGTAGAGGGAACCTTGGCATCAAATAATTTAATCTTGAACTCAAGACTTGAACTTTATAAACTTGTGAGTCATTAAGATATAGGTGATAATTGAAGTCATGACAGTGAATGAGATTCTTGGAAAGAGAAGAGAAACCCAAGGAACAACAAGATACTAAATATGTAGCATTCCAGTCTTTTTCATTCTTCTGCATTTTTAAATTAATTGAGTTTATACTGTAAATACTAATTAACATATTTCTAAAAACATTTTATCTTTGAAAAAATAATAAAAAATTGTTAAAGCTATTTTAAACACAGATAGATAAGTACAAACTGTTGTCCAGAACCAGATTGTAACTTGAATGATCAAATTGAGTAGATGCTGAGCACTAATTATTTGCCAGACAGATGGAGATTCAATAGTAAACAGAACAGGCAACATCCCTGTGATCATAGAGAGTATCATCTAAGAGGGAATACAGTCAAAGGAAACAGAAAATACAATGAAGTGTGGTAAGTGCTATGAAAATTAATAATGGAAAGTCACCTCAACTAAAGATGCAATGGGGTGTGATTTAAGCACATTTGATGTCATCCATTTTTCTCTTAGTAGGCATGAGCTCAGTTTCACAAACAAGAAGAAACTATTGTGAGTTCCTTTGCTCTCTGTTATTATGATGTATGACAAGTTCAGGAAGGCTGGCAGTGAAAGTAGAGATGGTTGCCTTTCTGGGACTGGCTACAGGATTTGTCCAAACCAAGGCTCTTAGTATACTAGGCTCTGACTCTTTCACAGAGAGAATCTCTGTGTGTTTGTAAATTGGTTTTATTCTCAATGGGTTGTTCAGTTTATTTCCAAGAAACTCTAGCTGCATTCTCAGTCAGCTACTAGAAAATAGCAAATGCCAGAAAAGGAAGAAGCTGTTTGTGGATTTTTATTTTTGTTTTGTTTTGTTTTGTTGGTAGTAGGTATTAAACTCAGGGGCACTTAACCACTGAGCCCTTTTTTGCATTTTATTTAGAGACATGGTCTCACTGAGTTACTTAGGGCCTTGCTAAATTGCTGAGTCTGGCTTTGAACTCAAGATCCTCCTACCTCAGCCTCCTGAGCTGCTAGGATTACAGGCATGTGCCACTGAACCCAGCCTCTGTTTGTGCATTTCTTAAAGATAAGAAGCAAGTACAATGTTGACAACAGGAACCTCCATGAATCCTGTTGGGTTATAATAAGCAGAAAGACATTGAGCTAAAGAAGAAATCACAAGGACAGGACATATTTGCAGGAAGTAGTCTGTCCCCTTCAGAGCTCTGGAAATGACTCTTGCTTAGTAGCAGGGAAGAGGAAAATCAACACTTTCAACAGCCCTGCAACTACCTCTTGAAAATCCTTGGTATCATTAAGATAACTCTTGATCCTTGTCCTAGATGAAATTTCTGCAAATAACTGGTTCAAAAAAACCCAGATATCCCTGTAAGGCAGGGGATAAAAATGTACCTGGTATGAAATAAACACAAGCAATACAGCAGATGAAGTAAACTCATCTGAAAAATGTTACCATAAAGTAGATTGAAAATGTCATCAAATACTTCAAATGAATTTGAAAGCTTTAATGAAACAACTAAGCAAGACCTCATGAAAGAGATGGCAAGATAAGAATAAGATGAAATGTGGGCTGTCAGGTCCCAAGGAGAATGTAGAAAAATAAATTTAAAACAATCACAGAGATGAAGGCAAAAATGGCAGGATTACAGGGAAGAAAGGATCTACAGGAAAAGTATAGCAATTAGTGTCAAATCTATGTAAGTTCAGGACTAAAACCAAAACAAATATAGTGATTATGGTTACAGAACAAATATAAGGGTGATAAATCCAGATGGAGTAGAATTAATATAACTAACAACAATTGGAATACAAAAGAAAATGAAGGTGGGAGGTAATGTCCATATGTTTATTTTCTTATTCTTAATAATTGGGGTCAAAAGATACTATTGAAAGCAAACAAATATGCCAATAGAGATATAAGTATATTGAATATTATAAAGTAAACAAGAAGAAATATAATTTAACCAACTAAAATTGGGGAGATAAAAAGAGAAAATGAATAAAAGGAAAAATGACATATGTATAAAGTTAATTATTGAAGCATTATTTATAACAGAAAAAATGGGGGAAATCTCTAAATATCCACAAATAAGACACTCATTAATAATTAGGACACAGTCTTGCAATAAAATACCATTCAGCTATAAAAGGAAGATGTTTATGTAGTGACATCTGAGGATTGGCAAAGTTATTCATATACTGTCATGTATGTGTGTGTGTGTGTGTGTGTGTGTGTATACAATATGTGTATAGGTTTAGTCACACAATATCTCTGGAAAAATGCACAACAAACTGATAAAATGCCTCTGATGGGAGAGAACTGAGAAGTTGGTAAAAGAGAGGAAAAGTAAACGGATATTTTCTTTCTTTTTAAAAATTTATTTAGAGACATGGTCTCCCTAAGTTGCCCAGCCTGGTTGCAAACTCTAGCTCCTCCTGCCTTAGCCCCCAAGTACCTTGGATTACAGGCATGCATCACCATACCTTCATGAGAGATTTCTTAATGCATACCAGTTCTTATTTTTTGATTTTAAACAACTAAGACATGTTACCTATTTTTTCAAGTAAACTAACTTTAAACTTAAGATGGAATGTAAAGAATACCCAGTCTTTGAATGTAAACATGACCAGTCTTTGCCCAGACTTGTATATAACATGTTATGTGAGATGACCAACACATACTTTATAGTTTCCACACTTCACATACATCTTTCTTTGTTCTATCCCTGTAAAGACTGAAAACATACAAAGCAATGTCTTGGTTGCCAAACTGACCCTCTGTATCCCTGCCTATCCTCATTGTTCACCATTAACATTAAGTAATTAGAACAAAAACTTACAGAAAGAGAGGCAATGTACTGCTTGTACCTTGCTCAGGAAACTGATTTCTCAAAGCTAATTTTAAGATTTGTAGCCATCAATTTGGAGTTTTACTAATTTCCCAAACCTCCCATTACAATTCAGGAACCAAGCCTGGAAGAATCTGAACACAGATCTTTACTACAAGCCACAGGTGGTGAGAACTTAGAAACTAAAGGAAGTGTTCATCAAAGACGAGATTTATGAGAGAAGAGACGGAACAAGAAGGAAAAACAACCAACTTCATGTTTCCTGCCTCAAATCAATTCCCTGACTGAAATTCCAGATGGGACTGGTTATTAGATATGACCAAATAAGGGAAATGTCTGAGCATTGAGGATAGCTTTTACATGTCCTTTGGCACAAACTACAAAAGTACAAGGTCAAACCTAGGACAGCTCAAGCTCACAGAGAAGGCTGGTGGTTACAACTTTTATCATTTCCCTTACCTCCAATCCTTCTTCTAGTTGAGAAAGTCAACAACTTTATTCACTACCCAAATTAAAGGCCTAGATAGTGAAAAATAAAGAACTCTTGATACAAATACATACCTTAACAATTGATCTTTGTAAAATTCAAATATTTATTCACACAGAGATTATGTGACACAGTTATTTGGAGTGCATGTTTGTGGTAATAACATGAGCCACCAAATTGTCTTCCCGTCATTCAAAATCATCCCATATCCAGATATACAAGAACAAAGAACAATAGAATACCAATGGCTAGACTAATGGATACAATGCCAGGGACTGAAAAAAAGTATGCAATAAACCAGAAAAACTAGTTTGAGCTACTTCACTGCCAAAGACATGGGGGAGGAAGAAAATATTTGAGTAAAATGAAATAAGGTAAAGGGTTCTTAAAGAGAGTTCTGGAAAAAATATTTCTAGAAAACTTTCTGTAAATATTACATCTTTTTCCACTTCCCTTCTCTTTAGAGAAACAACAGTGAGGGAATAGATAATTAACCTTTTTAACTGCTATTTCCATCAGGGCCTGGGGATGAGGGCTGCTCACAGGCAGCCACAGGCCCCCCCCCCCACACCAACACACACACACCACCTCCCCGGGGCCACCCAGGGAGATGAGGCTCCCCAAGTCAATTAGGAGTTCCTGGGAGAAAGAGCTGTGCCTCAAGAGAGACTTCAGTGCCAGGAAGGCACAGAGGAGTTGCTGGGCTGGGTGCATGAGGGTGCCACAATGTGCTACACGGTGGCCCAGGAATGGAGTGCTCAACCAGTGGTGCTGGATAACTAGTGGTTATCCATTGGGGAAAAGAAGGCAAATTACTTCATTATTGCAGACCTTGCCCAAAAGGAAGTGCCCAGCAGACAGACCCATGAAACAAAACTTGAAATGGCAGGTATGAAAGCACTGGGGAGCTATAAAGGAGACCCTTTTAGTAATCAGGGAGTGTGTGGGGGTGGCATCCTAAGCTGCCCACAAAGACAGAGGCAGTCAGTGTAAATGAACGTCCTGGGTGAAAAGGAGGCCATGAGCAAAGCGAGGAGGGGAGTGGCAGACTGTGAGAAGATGCATGCATTACATCTTTTTCCACTTTTTCCACCAGGCAGGGGCGGGGCTCTGGAACTTCTGCAGGGGTGTGCTGGGCTCTGGGGCAGGGCCTTGCTGCAGTCCAGGCCTTATCAGTGAATTCTAGAAGGCGGGCAGGAGCAAATCCTGCCCACAGCTGCCCACCTGTTAGCCCAGCCTCGTGATGCTAAGGCACAGGGGTTGACTTGGTGTGTGATGAGTGTGCTGGTGCACGTGTGCCACTTAAAAGTGGGGTGGAAACTGCTTTGAGAGTGACACATCGGGCCCAGTGGGAATGCAGGACCTGGCACTGGATGGGCCTAGGGGAAGCTGGATGTCTGCAACGTTGCATGCACTTTCAGGGGTGTGGGAGTGAGGGCCTTCAAACCACAGGATCCCCAGGAGAGGGGGAAGCACAGGTGATAGGTAGCGTGGAAGCCAGTGGCTTCGGGCACCCGATGGAAAGGTCCTAATGAGATGAATAAGAAGCAAAACCAGGGCCCTTTCTGGAGCTGGAAGGCAGTCTGAGGTGGCAGTTGCAATATTTATAGAAGAGACAACTCAGGCTGGGGCGGCACCTTCCTGACAGGGCACCTCCTTCATAGTACCTGGCAGGCCCAGCATGGATGAGCCTGCCCAGTGTTTGCCACAGGAAAGCCCAGAAACAGTGTCCTGTCGTTGAAGCAGACAGGTGAGTTTTGTGATTGGTGGCTCAGGGCTGTTTTTATTGTGCTTATACCTATGGGGTGGGGGCGCTGGTGCTCTGGCCACAGTTGAAAGCCCCCCTCTCAGTGTCTTGATCCAGCCCTGGGTGGCAGGCATGCTCCCCACTCCCCTCCACCGGCCTCCCTGAGGAGACAGAACCCACATGGAACTGGGATCCTACCTGGCATCCCTATAAACTGATGAGGGATGAGGGAAGTTCAGAGTGCTGCACCTGCAGACACAGGGAGTATTTGGGGGAGGGCAGTGCCAGTAAATGGACAAGGAAGGTTTTGCCTTGGGCCGAGGCCTCACGTGGAGGCACTTGGATGCCTGCAGGCTTCCCTGTGAAAGAGCTGCTCAGGAGATGGGCAGGAAGCCTCCGAGGCCCTCTCTGAGTTTGGAGTCAGCTACAGCCTTGAAGCCTCCAGTGCCCAGAAGATGGGGGACAACTATGCACAAACGGGCATCTGGGATGTGGTAGCATGCAGAGGAGTGGGGAGGCACGTGCTAATTTGAGGCAGAATCTAGGAGCAAGTAGAGGCCGAGCAAGGAGGTGTCACTGAAGGCAGCACTGGCAGGGCAGGCTGGACTGGGAAAAGAGCATGAAGGCTGCAGGGAAATCCTCCTTGTCAAATGGACGCCCCGGCCTACCTGTGGCTCACCTGGGAGGAATGGGTGGTCCTGTCAGCTGCTGTTGGGAGATAAGACAGGGCCCCAGGGTTAGCCAAGGAGGCCTGCGGTCAGGGGTGGGGATGAGCCTCCATGGGGGTGTGGTGTGGCAGCGCCCACAGGTCTCTTGCTGGCCATCCCAGGTGCAGGATGAGGAGATGCAGCATCCCCATTCCCAGTTGGAGGGCTTCCCAGAGTTGGTAGGCAGAACCGGAAGGTGCCCAAGTCAGCATAGAGTTTGGGGCACACGGTGCAAGCAGCAAAGTTCTAACCCACCTGGAACCCAACCAAACTCTGGTGGAAAGGAAAAGAAAAAATGAAAAGGAAACAAAGTTCTGTGTGGAGGACAGCAGGCAGGAGGCAGAACACCCTGCAGGCAGGCAGGCCACTGCTGGCCAGGGCACGGTGACCCACGGCAGCATCTCAGAGACACCTTCCGGGAGAGGGCACAGGGCACAGAAACAGCACCATCCAAGGGAAATCGTGGCTTCGGAGGAAGGAGACCACTGCCGCGCACATCACAAACCCACAGAGAATGTGACTTTGGCGACAGGGGCTGAGGATTCCTGGGAGGGGCCTGGATATGTTGGGGACAGTGTGGCAGAATGAGTTGGCCAGCCCTTTGGACCCACGGTTCCGCACGCACGGAGGGGCACTTCCTTTCCTCACCGGGGTGCAGGGACCTTGGAGGGATGGTATGGAGGTGTTCCAGATGGATGGATAGGCCGAGGCTGGTTGCACCAAGCACCCTTCACATCTGCCCTACCACCCCCACAGGGAGTTCCTGGAGGGCTCCCCTATTCCCTTCCTGGGTCCCACCCGACATACAAGGGGAGCCATGGAGGAGAGGAGTTTCACCCAAATGAAGCAGTAGACAACCCTCTCACCCTGCCAGGAAGCAGTGCTTGGGTTCCCAAGACAGGGAGGAGGGCTGGAAGCAGGTCTGACAGCAGCTTTGCAGGGGAAAGAGAGGTCAAGTAGGCCCTGGGCAAGTGGCAATCTTTACTGTGATAATTATGCACTGGATGTGCATGGATGCTCGACTGGGAGCCTCCCCCACTGCCCCCACCACAATCCCCACCATCGACCACCACCATAAGCAATGCACAAACACCAAGGACACTGGCCTTCCTCTCTAGGCTGGCAGTCAAGGAATCACAATCACCTTTTTAGCGGGATTCCTCTGCATCAGGCACCACTGTGTCCTGCTTGGAGAGTGCTGTCTTTGCCAGTTCACTCAACATTCCATCAGCATTCCCCCAGCCTCCCTGTGCCCCACCTGTCGACCCTGCCCCCATCTCCCTTCTTGGAGCTTCTGCTGAGCACAGCCGCCCCTTTCTGCCCCTGTCTCCTATGAGCACTGACAAGTGTGCATCTGTCAGAGAGCAGCCCCCACCCCCGGTCAGCTGGCGTTTATTGTGCATGCAGGCCTTTCTCTTGGTGCAGACTGCAGGCTCAAGGACAAGGACCATGTCTCTCTCTTTTTGCCAATCAAAGCACACAAGTTTATTGATGATACACACAGATGCAGACTTGGGCGGAGGAAGTTAAGTCAGTACAATGGATACAAGGGGAGTGCACTTTGTGGATGAACAGGTTTGCCATCTGTGGGCTGGTGTGGAAGAAAGAGAAAAGGAAAATACTTCAACGTAGGCAGCGGCAGATGCATTTTCAGCATGAGCTCCCAGATGGGCCTGGCCTCTGCAAAGCGGTCCCTCTCCAGCAGGGAGACCATCACAGGCAAGTGAGCACTGGTGGTACTCTAGTTTGATGTCCCTTATCTGCAGCAGGCGAGCCACAGTGATCCCTTTACTGCATCAAGAGGGCTGCAAGGGAGTAATTTACAATGCACAATGCCTGCAGACTGCAAAATCAGGGAATTACCCAAAGCTCTGCGGGGGAGCCCTGCCTGGCCAAAAAGAGTGTGGTCTTCAGTCTAGCTTCTGGAACGTGCACCCAGCCCCAGTGACCCCCGGCGATGGGGTGACTGCCTAAGGCTGGATCCTCAGTAGCACCCACTGCAGATTCTTTGGCATCTGCAAACCTAGCAGGGTTTGTGTGGAGTCAGTCCCATTCTGTCCCAGAAGGCTATTTAAGGGGTGAGGGTTTCCAGGAGAACCTCTCTGTTTGCACTTCTGATAAAGAGGGACATGAATGAGAACAGCATCTGGACACCCAGCAACTCCCCTGCCAAGAGTGGCTTTTCAGACAAACCCATCAGCGGTTCTAAAACCTGAACCTTAGCACAGCCACTTCTTTCGGGTATCAAAGGAAACTTCAAGTCTGAAACGGACTTGGCAAGCATGTTATTAATAACTGTCATGCTTATTAACAAATTTAATCCGGCCTGCTGCAGAAATGAGTTGCAGCTACGTGGCACAGTCTCCTGACACACTTCATTGATGAACATCTTAATCTGGCCCTGATTTTCAGTACTGGCATTCAAGTTACCTGGGGCACACAAAGCTTCCTCCCTCACAGTGGGGTGGGGGGTGGGGAGTGTGTTTCCACAGATGGAAAGGTTGGCCAAATGACTCCTGATATTGTGGCTAAGTGAAAAAACAGCATCCTTGGGCTCAGCAAACAACTTTTTTCCCTGAATAGAAGGACACTTGGAGAGGTCAAGAATACAACTGACATTTTTAAAGGTTTGTGCACTCCACGTATTTTTATGTTCATATGGGAATGGCCGTTGTTTTATTGGGTGTGCTCTGTTGGCCTTGCCACCCCCTGAGTGCCTGTCCTCTGTGCCACCTGGGGCCCCAGGTTCAGTCCAATCCTCATCCTCACTCCAAGGGCGAGCCATTGTTGTGAAATCAAACCAAATTTCGGGCTCCTCTTCATCCAGCTCCTGGTCATCATCCCATTCTTCTTCGTCCTCCTCCTCCAATTTGTCACTGTCGTCTCTTCCTATGGTTAGTTTGTAAACACAGTAGCAGGCACCAGCTCCAATCATTAGTCCTGCTGCCATCCAACCCATTTCCCGGGCCCGGCCCATGTTTCAGTCTGTGCCAGTCTTGGGGCAGGATCCGGAGGGCTTTGGTCCCCCTGATAGAAGAGGACTTTTAGGGCCACGGTGCAGATAGTGCAGGGTAGTAATCTTCAGCCTGACCTCGGCTCCTATAGCTCTTGTGATGAATCTGTGGGTGAGAAAGCATATTTTAGGGTTTTGGGCTGTGCCTGGGTTTGTATCTCTCCAGACAGGCAGATTTGAGTTTGAGTCCTTGTTGAGAAAGTTGGGTATTAGGAACTATTTCCTTGTTCTTTTCTGTTTCCCCCCATCTACCCTCAGGACACACCATTTCTCTTTTAGGATCCTCACAGAAAGGTGAGAGATGGGGCTCTGGTTATGATAACTAGGAGGGTGGCAAGAAGATCTAACTCTCAGGTAGTTTCCTCCTTCACCACATAAATCTTCACCCCCAAAATTTCACAAGCAGTTTTCTAACCAACCTCTACCAAAGTCAGACAAATTCCTTCTTCTTCTCGGTCTTCTTTTGTCAGTGTCCCCTCCTCAGTGATAGGTGAATAGAGTCTGGCAGAAGGACAAATAGAAAGACAGGTAGGTGGCAATAGAGAACTGAAAGTGTAGCGAACGAATCTGCACTGAGCACACAGGTCCCAATATCCGCTTTTCTGAATTTTGGGCCTTTAAGTTTAAAATATTTCTCACACCCTTCTGACTTTCTTAACAAGGACTTCCCCGCCCCCCTCATCATCCGCCATTTCCCCAGCAAAGGCCGCCACACCCCTTTCCCTGCACTGAAATGGGAGGGGGTGTGGAGAAAGACGGGGCCAGGAGAGGGCGACTCGGACCCGGCCCGCAAGGATCCCAGCCCCTTTCCTCCAGCACCCCCATCCGCGGTCCCGGGCTAATCCCCCACCTTCACACCGCCCAGCAAGGTTCCCACCAAAGCAGTTTGCTCCTTCTCTCGCCAATACTTGCGCTGCAAGCTACAGACCCGAAAAAAGACAGGGGACCGAGGGGACGGAGTACTTGGTGGACGGACCAGCACCGGGACGTGGTGCCCGGATTGTGGAACCGTTCTTTCTTTGGATTCTCCGTATCCGCCGTTCACTCCCCTCACCCCCACCCGAAGCCCGCCACTTCTCTTGAGTAAAATGAGCACGGGGTGGGGTGGGGATGGGGGTGGGGAAAGGCATTTAAAAAGTAAGCGAGAAAGGGGCACAGCCTCCATCAGCCCGAACTTGGACCCGCAGAGCTCTCGATCTTCTCCCACCCCCATCTCCTTCCAAGCAGCGCCAACCCTCGCACCAACCTTCACGGTCCAAGCTAGTTTCCTTCTTCCTTCAAACGCCTGCAGAGTAATAGGGGGTTGGTACCCAGACTGAGGCGACTAGCAGGACTTCTGCTCTAGGCGGCTCTTAGTCACGTGACAGCCACGTCACCAGCGAGCTCTGGCCCCCAATTTCCACTCCCACAAGCAGTGCGGCAGGCGCCAGCCTGCCCCGTACCTCCCCCCATCAGACTGGGCCCTCTATAAAAACTCCAGAAACCAGAAGTGACCCCATCTCTCTGGTGTTTGATTTTGACTTTCTGTACAGTTAGGGGCAGCCTCTTTTCTGGGTCTTCCCTGCCCTTCCTTACACTTCTTGGAGAATTGTGTCATCCTTTCCTTGGCTGTGAAACTCCCGCAACGCCTTCCTTAATTTCTATTCCTTTCTGTGTTCAGTCTCTGCATCAAAATTGGCTGAGGAAGAGCAATACAAGAAGCCCAGGTAGTAGTGAGGTTTTTATTAATATTTTGATCCATTTATGTTCTGTATTGTCCCTCCTTTTATAATTGAATCATGCTATGCTGTTTTTTAATAAGAACATACAATAAAGCTATTTCCATTTGCAGAAAAAAAAAACAATCATAATCTTATTTTTAAAGATATGTAACATAGGCAAGATTTTCCAGTTAAGAAGAGGTCCTCATTGAATTGGCAAAGTTAATTTGTTCTACATTGAAAGTATTTTCTTCTAAATTATAGCTTTAAAACACCATATTAAAGTTTAAAAACACATCTTTACAAATGAGACCAGTCTCCAGGGCTTTCAGTATGATTTATAAATTGACAAATAAATGAATGAGAAGGTCAGTGTTCTGATTGTGACCATTTTAGATGAGTGAACCACCATCCATATCTTCCTCCTGGCTGAATTCATATTATTAGATGTCAGGCTCTTGAGATCTTGTAGAAGGCTGCTGAATAACTTTCACTATGGCTTCAAAGGACAGCTTTTATAAAGACCCCAACTTTAGGCAAATTTTATAACTTCAGATGAACTTTACAAATCAGTAACTTCACAGATTAGCCTGCTTTTCATTTAAAGGACATTGTTTAAAATCTATTCTGAGGGGCTGGAGATGTGGCTCAGCGGTAACGCGCTCGCCCGACGTGCGTGCGGCCCGGGTTCGATCCTCAGTACCACATACCAACAAAGATGTTGTGTCCGCCGAGAACTAAAAAATAAATATTAAAAAAAATCTCTCTCTCTCTCTCTCTCTCTCTCTCTCTCTCTCTCTCTCTCTCTTTTAAAAAAAAATCTATTCTGAAATTTCATGATGTAACCCATAAATCATTCAGAAATTAGAGAATTATCCCATTGATAAAAATGAGACTTAACAGGTGGAATTTTCATTCCATCATGACAGTAGTGAGATGTCTCTGGGATCTGTCATCCATATATTGTCACCACAGAATAGACCAGTGTTTATCATTCTCCACTGGCAATGGTGGTGAGGATCTGTGGAAGACTGAATCACTGCGGCACCCCAGCTGCCCATGCCATTTTCCCCCTCACAAATTTAAGGATAAAGTATCGGATCCTAAACAGTGGCCAGGAGAAAGGTCTTTTCACTCCTTGCCTTGTAACAACTTCACTGTACCACCTGCCCAAGACCCTCAGAATAATCCCCAAACTCAGGGACAAAGTATGTAGAAGTTAGTCCTTGGATACCCACCTGTCTCTACTGGAGAGTCATACTCTAAATATAGACCCTCCAGGCAGCCTCTTAGAATGTTGAAATATGACACCCCAGCTGGAGGGCCTGGTGTGCAAGAGGCCCTTTTGGGAGGTGAGCCAGGGAGCTCATAATGCCTTGCTGGCAAATATTAGAAGTTAGGAACATGTCCTGACTTTCCTGTCTTCCCCATCTTCCCCAAATGTTTATAGTCCAAACTCCTCACTAATATTATACTCCCATCTCTCTAAATCTCTACCTCATTTGTTTCAACATCATCCCCTGACACTGTTCTTTTGTGACACTTTATTTCTCGAAAACGAGTGAATTCTATTTCTGAAACTTTACAAGCAGAATACTTAGATTCAACTTCCCATCAGTTTTTGGCTGCGAGTACCTACACAAGTGACTTTTGTTTTTTTTTAAATGTATATATTAGAAACAGTTAAGGCATATGTAAAGTTTAACAAACATGGATGCCTTGGTGTCTGTCCTACACATGGTTCTGTAACACAGATTCATTTTCGCAACATTTAGCCTGGCTTCAAGGACAAAACTTCACTCCTACCTCTCCTGGCTTTGGTGTATCCTCCAATTATTCCAGTGTATTACCCAACACCACCATTCTCTTTCAGACCTTTCATGATTTGAATCCATTCCCTCTCTAAATCCCCATGGATATTATAACCCTTTCAATTCTTTTACTTCTTTGTCACTTCAATCCAGAATTCCTACAATGGAATCTGGGGACTAGTATTTAAAAATTAACATGGTCTTCATTATAATCTCACCAACATCGGTATATTTAAAGACATGTCATGTGCCTGACATTCCATCTTAAAAGCAAAATAGGAAAATGCTTAAGTGAATCCTCAGGATATGCCTGTTAAAAGTTCTTGAACCAGCAAAAGACTCTGTGATGTCACTGCCAAAAGAAACATTTTGGCTTATGTCAGTGTGTGGCCACATGTGATATATAACTTACAAAGTACCTGAAAGCAATAACAAAAAAATGGATCACTGCATGGTAACATTAAATGGAATCGTAGAGGGTGAAACAACAACAACAACAAACCTCTAGAACGTCATTACCTTGAAAAAATATATTTCTTTTTGTATTATCTCTTAGTTAAGGTAGTGTGATTTCAAGTAAAATATAAGAAGGGAAGGCTGAAGACTACAGTCAACTCTGATGGGTAGAGATAGGAGGAAATGTGGGAGGGGAGATGGGAATGGGAAAGACAGTAGAGTGAATCTGACATAACTTTCCTATGTTCATATAGGAATACACAACCAGTGTAACTCCACATCATGTACAAACACAAAATGGGAAATTATACTCCATATATGTTTGATATATACACCATGTATGTATTCTGTCATATATAACTAAAAAGAACAAATAAAAAAATTTTAAAAAAGAAAGGAGAATGCTAGACGATATTTTCAGGATACCATAAATCCATAAATTTTCAGGTTTTTATCTCTCTGCTCAAGATTCATATTTTAGTTTGGTCTGTTTTAGTCACAGAGTGCATCCGTTTGCTAGGGAAATGTAGGGTATGTAAAATGTAAAATGCATTTCCTTTCTTTTCCAGAGAGAAATGTAAATTGTTTCAAATATTGTTGTTGATTTGTAGAAGCCCTTTCACTCTTTTGGATATTAACCTTTTGTCTAGCTATGGCTGAGATGCTGGGGGCCTGTCTGCTATAGCATGTCTTAGTTGTGACTTCCACATTAACTAAACTTTAGAAAAGTACAGTTTTAAAATGGCAATGCATATGTTGTCCTTTGAGCCAAGGCCACCTGGCTTCCCTGACAGGATTCTACAAGGTTGCATGTACAGTTCAGGGTCTTGTCCTCAGCACTGTATGAGCCAATCCTGATTCTGTCTGCACACTGAAAGCAGATGCCTTTGTCAAGGAAAGACTCTCATTTATAGAGACATATATAAATCTAGATCTGAATGCTCAAACCCATGGGTCTCTGCATTCTTTTCCTGTTAAGTAGGCCACAAGGGAAACTAATTTTTCTTGAGAAATACAACTGTCACGGGTACTAGAGGTTTCTGTCATTCTTACATGCCCATTTTCTCTCTGTAGACAAGCTACTACTTGGGAGGCCACAACCCCAGAAGGTTGCTTGGTGAACCTACAATCAGAGCAGGGACATTCATTCACCTTAAGAAGTGGCTTTCTGCTAAGAGATCTTGAAGTATTCTTACACATTATGGGGATGATTCTGCCAAGAAAAGCTAAACATTCTATTCATTTTAGCCAACACTCCTTCTCCTCCAGACAGTGCTGGGTGGGAACACTTTCCTCTGACTCTCCTTTTCATAATCCTGTGGTTGAATGAGCCCCTTTGCTGCACATGATCTTTCTCTAAATTCAGAATCATATTGTTGATCTGGCTTCTGTTTACTAAATTTCAATCATGTCTCAGTACTGCTTCCCATAATTTATATACATATGAATTTTACTGGAGGTTTGCTTGTTCCTAAACTCCCCAGTCTCTTGATTGACTTCCATATTGTCTGTGGATTTTAAAGTCATACTCAGATGACAACCTTACACACAAGCTATTAAGAAACATTTCACTAAGGATCTTGTGTTCAGAAAAGCTGTTACTTTTTGTACTGTATTATTTGTTTTTGTGCTCTGTATTCGTTAAGTTTGTTGGGTTGCAAGCAACTGAAACGAAACCTACTTAACTTAACAATGAGAGAATGTAATTATTTTATTCCTTTGCCTATTTGTGAAAAGTTCAATCCCAAGTGAATTATTGAGCTCATCAAACCAGTGAAATGGTTTCACACTGAGTACTAGATGCCAAGTACAGCCAACTTTGTCTTGGTTCCTCTAATAGCTATTTTGTTTATAGATATTCTCTGTTATCAAGTATATTTTGTAATGTTCTTTGTATATCATTCACTTTGTCAGTGTACATGCCTTCTTATCTTACAGATAGTGGGTACACAGATTTGTTTTCTCCTCAATCTTTTGTTACTGGCTTCTGAGAGCTCAAAGCTTCCTCCTCGCTAATTTATGCAAGTGAAGTCTGTTGTTCTTCTATTCAGAGATTGGCCTAATCAAAGATTTACATATTCTCAGACACACTTATTAGCTCATTCAGATTCATCCAGGTTTGTGTTACGTGCTAAGGCCCCAAAGACATTAAGATTACTTTGAATGAAGTGGTTAACACTCTCCACCAAGTGAGAAATGTGAGACTTAGAGGCCATCACTTGACATCACTCTCCCACCTCCACTCTCTTCATTTTTCCTAAAATGAAAATAGCTTTGTAGTATTTTTTCCTCATAAAAGAAGGCGGACTGGAGGTGGGTAAGGGCAGAACAAAAATAACAAAGCATTAAGAAAGTAAAAGCCACACTTTCACTCCAGGCTTCCTTTTCTGATGCTTGTTCATTTCAGATCTAGGACTAGATTTCAGAGGAAATGGTAGACATTAATAGCTGGGAGGAGGGGAGGTTGAGGGAGAGGCTGCAGTCCCAGGAGCTTAGGGAAGGAAGAGTAAATTTTTCAAAAAAGCACAAGTGGCCAGTAGTCCCAGGGGAAGATGCTGTCCCTTTTTGATAATCTGAGGAAGGGAAACACAACTAGAGAGAGATGGGATTTAGTGGAGAAGAAAGAGTAACAAGGCCTAGTATGGGGGAGGGAATAGTGGGGGGCGGGCCCTCTTCTGCCGCACTGCTGGTGGGAGGGGAAATTGGGGGCCCGAGTTGGTGGATGACGTAGCTCTCACGTGACCAAGAGCTGACGTGTGCAGAAGTCCTTCTTGTCCTGGTCGTTGTTCCCGTCTGAGTACCAGCTCCCCATTGCCCTGAGGGCGGGCGGGCCAGAGGCAGAGGGAAGAAAGAGGAGGAGAAGGAAATTGTCCCGGATTCTTGCAGGTCAGTGCCTGGTAGATTCCATAAAGTGGGGGTGGTGGAGGGCGTAGGGCGGAGACCGTCGCAGGTCCTGAGGCTCCTCCGTCGTGTCTCCCACTCGCCGCCCGCTCTCTCAGACATATGTCCCGCCTGCGGCCCATTTCGATGCTGTGAAACGGTGAGCAGAGGGGTGTTTGGGAAGAGCCCAGAAACAGGGAGATATGAATCTGCTGGGAGGCAAGGCCCGCAATCCGGAAAGGGAGCTCTGGCCTGGGTGTTGCCCCCGGGTCCACCAGGACAGTGCTGGAGGGGAAAGGCTGGGCATGGGGGGCGGGAGTAGTGGGGTGCAACGAGATGTGTCAGCAGAATCCCGAGAGGGGTAACGGGGTTGGAAAGCCTCGCACAACCAGGCCTCCGAATTAAGAGAGTTTCATTCTCTGGGGACTGGTCCGTCCACCAAGCACTCAGTAACGGCTGTTTCCCGTCTTTCTGCCTGTAGCTGTGTCTTCCTGACCACCGCACTGTGTCTAGTGGGTCCGAGCCTCTCCTGGGTGGCCAGTCTTTCCGTAGGTTACGGCACAACGCCAGACAAGAGAAGAGGAAGGAAATTAACCCTGATCGGTGAAGGTCGATTTGAGGGTAAGATCATCTGTGAACCTTAGGAGGGGCGGGGGTGAAGGTGGGGGAAAACCAGAGAAGGTAATCTAGGTTCAGGTCTGAGTCTGAATGTGTTTCTCACACTCCCCGGACTGTGGCGAAATGGCGTGCGCTGCGTGTGTGTGTGTGTGTGTGTGTGTGTGTGTGTGTGTATGTGCGTGTGTGTGTGTGTGTGTGTGTGTGCGCGCGGGAGGGAGGGGGAAAGGGGGAAATGACAGCAAGGAAACCTATCCTGTAGTTTGCTCATAATCCTTCTCTCTCAACAGCACTTAGTCCCCATGTTTTCGATCTGTCATCCTGCAGGTCTGCTGTAGCAGGTGGCACCGTTTGAAGCTAGGGAGGAAGTTTCCCAGGATCGGTAGAGGTCGGTGTGGGCGTGGGGGCTGTCTGGAATGGGGGAGGGGTTGGAAATCTGCCGCGGCTTGGACAGGCTCACCCAATTCTACTTTATTTTTCTTACATCCCTGCGTTTTAAGCTAGGGAGGGGGAGGCATTTTCATGTTTTGGATAGCATAGTGACGTTAAAAAATATCTGGTAACCTGGATGGTGATTTAGGAAAGCGACAAATGCACAATCCTTCAAGCCTTCGTTTCTTACTGGCTCTGGTCTCTCCGCAGATTGAAAGATTATTGGGCGTGGCACACACCCCCAGCCAAGAGAAAAAGAAGCAAACTGCCTATTTCAAAGAGGTTAGTTCAAGGGTGCTACTTCCTGGAGATACCAGAGATTGTGGTGACTGACACCCCAGCCGAATCTGTGGACTCATTGCCTTTATCTACACTTGGGGTAGGGTGGGCTGGCAGGGGCTAGGGAGACAGTATAATGAGGTGGGTAGAGATTTTGTCAATGATCTATATTCCCTACCGAGCATTCAATTGCCATTCTTCTGTTCCTCTGTGCAACTTTTTGCATGGGACAACAAAAAGAGAAGAGAAATTGAAACTCTGTTTCTTTCTTCCACCTCCAGGTCCACCTCCAGAATCAGTATTGTGGTCTTGAAGAGACGGAAGATCACCCTCTACAGACCTACTTTCAGGCCCACAACCCTCTTTCCCTACCCTGAGTGACTACTCTGTTCCTTGGTCCCTGCTGTTGTCAGGGACGATTGCATGGGCTACGCCAGGAAAGTAGGCTGGGTGACTGCAGGCCTGGTGATTGGGGCTGGCGCCTGCTATTGCATTTATAGACTGACCCGGGGAAGAAAACAGAGCAAGGAGAAAATGGCAGAGGGTGGCTCTGGGGATGTGGATGATTCTGGGGACTGTTCTGGGGCCAGGTATAATGACTGGTCTGATGATGATGATGATAGTAATGAGAGCAAGAGTATAGTGTGGTACCCACCTTGGGCCCGGATTGGGACAGAGGCTGGAACCAGAGCTAGAGCCAGGGCAAGGGCCAGGGCTACCCGAGCACGTCGAGCTGTCCAGAAACGGGCTTCCCCTAATTCAGATGATACTGTTTTGTCCCCTCAAGAGCTACAAAAAGTTCTTTGTTTGGTTGAGATGTCTGAAAAGCCTTATATTCTTGAAGCAGCTTTAATTGCTCTGGGTAACAATGCTGCTTATGCATTTAACAGAGATATTATTCGTGATCTGGGTGGTCTCCCAATTGTTGCAAAGATTCTTAATACTCGGGATCCCATCGTTAAGGAAAAGGCTTTAATTGTCCTAAATAACTTGAGTGTGAATACTGAAAATCAGCGCAGGCTTAAGATATACATGAATCAAGTGTGTGATGACACAATCACTTCTCGCTTGAACTCATCTGTACAGCTGGCTGGACTAAGATTGCTTACGAATATGACTGTTACTAATGAGTATCAGCACATGCTTGCTAATTCCATTTCGGATTTTTTCCGTTTATTTTCAGCGGGAAATGAAGAAACTAAACTTCAGGTTTTGAAACTCCTTTTGAATTTGGCTGAAAATCCAGCTATGACTAGAGAATTGCTCAGGGCCCAAGTGCCATCTTCACTGGGTTCCCTCTTTAATAAGAAAGAGAACAAAGAGGTTATTCTTAAACTTCTGGTCATTCTTGAGAATGTAAATGACAATTTTAAATGGGAAGAAAATGAATCTACTCAGATTCAATTCGGTGAAGGGTCACTATTTTTCTTTTTAAAAGAATTTCAAGTGTGTGCTGATAAGGTTCTGGGAATAGAAAGCCATCATGATTTTTTGGTGAAAGTAAAAGTTGGAAAATTCATGGCTAAACTGACTGAGCATATGTTCCCAAAGAGCCAGGAATAATTTCTTGACTTTGTAGTTTAGAAGCAACACACATTGTAAACTATTCCTTTTCTCCACCTTGTTTATATGGTAAAGGAATCCTTTCAGCTGCCAATTTTAATGAATACCATATTGTATCATCAATGCTGATATTTAACCAAGTTGGTCTTCAGGTTTAAGCTGGATAAATGAATATCACTACTTGTTCTGAAAACATGTTTGTTGCTTTTTATCTCGCTGCCTAGATTGAAGTATTTTTTACTATTTCCTCTACGTAAGTGACAGTGAACCAATTCGTCATGAGTAAGCTCCTTTTGGTCATTTGCAATGATTTCATTTGTGTATCATCAATAAAGTTATGTGTTAATGCTGGAAAGAAAAAAGAAAGAAGAAAGAAAGAAATGATTCTTGTCCTTTGGTTTATAATCTAGTTGGAGAGATAAGAAACATACAAACCAAAAGATAACTGAGGATATCCAGAGCAGACACTCATTGTCAGATGTGTGCCCTCAGAGCACAGAGGAGGCAAAGGATTCTGTGGGATATGCCAGTCAGCTAAAGTTTCATGGAGGAGATGGATTTGTAAATGAGCCCTGGATAGGGTATGGTGGTTAGGATGTTACAGAATCCAGGAGAGAATGGTGTGAGAAAGGCATTAAGGTAGGAACCTTCTTCCTATGATAGTCTGAGAGCAGCCTGCTTGCAGTGGACAGCATGGGCAATAGGAGTGAATAAATGAGGAAAGTTAGGTGAAGACAGTTGTAGAAAGCTGTTTCAATTTTGTCTCACTGGACGCTGAGAGTCACTAAATATTTTTGGCTAAAAAAATATTGGAATCCACATAAATGAACCCCTCTCTCCTGTGCAGTGTCAGTGAGGGTGTGGCAAAACGGACCCTAACAAATCCTAGTGGTGGCAGTTTGCTAATTCATATCATAAGCCTTAAAATATGTAAACCATTTATCCAAAGTTAGTGATTGAATAATTGTCCAAAGATTACATGTATAAGGATGTTCATTTCAACACTGTTTAAGGTAGTAAAAATTGGAGACAACATGTCTGTCACACTGGATTCTTCAAATAAATTAAGGAATGGTCACCCAGTAGGATATGATAAATATGCTAGTGGAATACTATTTTTCCAGAAAAGATATTCATCATTCATTGTTAAGTGAGAAAGATAAGTTAGATAGCAGTATTCATTCCATTTTGCTGGGGTGAGGGAGATATTAAATCATGTTTTAAAAACACACTAAAATCTCTGGAATCGTATATTTCCAAATAGTAACAATAGTTATCTTTGGGTGGAAGGATAATGAGTGATCTTTACTTTTTTTACTTTTTATTCATCTATTCTTTTTTAAATAAAATGAATATTAATTTTTAGGAAATTTTTGGAAAAAAGGAAAGTATTGGGAATGAAGCAGGCGATTGATTTGAATGTGTACTGAGTGTGCAAATGATTTAGACTGAAAATGTGATTGGTTGAAGTTTCCTTTCCAAAATGATAGATGAGTGGTGAAAATGAGGCTTATCATGAGGATTAAATGAAGTAATAATATATGCTAAGTACCTACACTATTCTGGCACATAGCAGTTAAGAAAAGTGAGTACCCTTAAGTACCTAACATGCAGGACTGATAGTTTTTGGTTGACCTTTGCTTTGCTGGGGCATTCTGCCATGTTTCAGTGTCATTTAATAAACAATAACAATAAAGGTTAACATTTATTAAGTGATTACTGTGTAGAGTTCTGTCATTCATGCAAGGCAACTGTTAAAATAACTTCTCAAAGGAAAAAAGTTTTTGCTTTTTTCTAAGGACTCAAGGTGTTTCCTCAGACATGATTTCACCAGCCTCCATAATATATTCCTAGTTGGCTTGGGGATACTATGCTGCTTTATATATGAGACCAGGAAAGGGTGAAATTCTTTGGTTGTGATCCAGTTTTAGCTCCAGGTTTCCATATGTGCACTCTAATGTCTATAGTAGATGAAAGGACCAGGGACTAGTTGGCTTAAAATTGTTGGATATGGTGACCCCACCAAATCACATACATATGGCGTCTCTTGATACCAGTTTTAAGGGTGGGGTAAGGGAAAAGGGAATGAACACTTTTCTAGCTCCTATTGTTTGTTTGCTTGTTTTTCAACACAGGAGCACTTAATTACGAAGCCACATCCTCAGCTACTTTTTAAAAAAATAATAATTATAAAAAATTTCTGTTTTGAGACAGGGTCATGCTAATTTGCTTAGGGCTTCCCTAAGTTGCCAAGGCTGGCTTTGAAATTGTGATCCTCCTACCTCAGCCTCTGAGCCACTGAGATTATAGGCTTGCATCACCATACACCCAGCTCCATGGTACAATTATTATATGAGAGGAAAAGATTGGGGCCAGTAGAGAAGCCATTTTAGATAAATTGAGTTTGAAGTATCTGAGTGACATTCAGATAAAGATGCCATATTTTAATTTGAATGTGTTGATCTGGCTTTCAGAGGAGAAGAATGGGTTGCAATTTAGTATTTGAGAATCATTAGAGAGAGGTGATAATTGGGAACATGGAGTAGATAGGATCCCCCATAGAGAAGGTACAAAGAGCAGAAGGCTGCAAAAAGAACTGTGTAAGGGGCTGTGATAACTGGAGAGAGGAGCAGAATTAAAACAATGTATAACCTTTCACATACTTTTATTATCCAAAGACTTATATATTCTTTACATAAAATTGGTTTTACTGTACGTAAAATTTCTGGTCCTGATTTAAATTTTTTCATATAAAAAATAAATATTCATTGGTGATGCTTGAGAACATAGACACAATGAGTGCAAACTGTCTCCTAACCAATATATAGCTTGAATGCCTGAAAAATATTCAGATCAATCCTTATTGAACTTGAGGCACCAAGTTTTTGCTAGGGGTGAAGGGGAGGTTAATTCGTGGAATAGAAAGCCACAGTGTGACAGGCACATGCCTGAGTTTGTCAATCTACTCCTTTTCTCTCCCTCCATGTTCCTTTTCGTTCTTCTTTGCTCTCTCTCCCTTGTTTTCTCTGTGTTTCCTCCTCCTGGGAGACAGTTGTTGGTATTCTCTCTGTGCTTCTGTGTCTTTTGGGGTGACCACTTAATTTCCATGGCACCATGCCATGTGCCAGGGGGCATTTAATAGAGAATAATAATTGTCATTTCATAAGGTGACCCTGGGTGTGACTGGATGCCAAGACTTTTGGAACCCTTGTTGAACAGAACAGAGACTGAGAAGGAACTAGTCTTAGTTTGGTAGCCCTCTCAGTGGTTTGCATGTACTTTTGCTGTCCCATGCCTACTATGATCTAGACTAAGAAACTTGCTCTTTGGGAAAGTGCTGGGTGAAAGGGATGTGGGGCAGGACACCCAGTTGTCCTAATGTTTCACTTAGGAGGTTGTCACTCAATTATTTTGGGAAGGACAGAGTTCTAGAATTGTGACTGTGATTGTGGCAGCTCATGGGGACAGGGAAGAGGCAGTGCCCGCCCCCCCGCCCCAGCTTTACCAGACAATACTGGAAGCTCAGTGCATATCCTGCTATTTTGGTTTCTTCTCATCTAGCAGTTCGAGGGTCTATTTCAGTCCAAAATATGTCCAAAGGCAATTTTACAAGGATGTATTTCTGTTCGTTATAAATTGTAATCCAAATAATAATATTTCAAGGCTCAGGAAACAGACTGTCTTTTTTGAATGTTCATATTTTACCTGCCTTGTTTCAAAAGAGATTCCAAGTGTAGGTTTGGCAAATTGATGTGATTCAGGCAAATTTTATATGTATGACTCTCTTTGGTTTTGCTTTGTTCCCTTGAGAATGGCTTTTAAAATAGTGATAATGACTATTTTCATTGCTAGCTTTTTGCATTAAGTTTACATTACATCCCAGGCTGCAGGTTTTCTGTGCTTAAACTCTGACTCTCCTTACCTTTTACCTAGAGCTGTCTCTGGGCTTTTATGGAGTCCTGGCGTGCTTTGCCTGAGGTTGTGGTATAAGAAGGATAAGGGATATTGACTTTACAGAGTAGTGTACCTCCATGCTTCACCTTCTGCATTGGGGCCTTCTCAGGCCTTGTGTTAAGGGCTTGGGGCAATGTGTGTGTTTGAGGAGAGGAATAGGAGGTAGAGGGGAAGGGAGAGAAGGAAGACCTACTGCAGAGATGCCTTTATCCTGACAGATTCATGCAAATGTAATTCCACTTCTCATTGAGAGTGGGCTAAGTGTCACTCTCTGACCCTGGTGACCATTAACATCTTAAAAAGTGAGAGGAGCTGTTACAGGAGGGGCTTTGTTTGCCACAGAGCCTCCTCAATTATTGAGCCTTTCTAAGCTTCTGGAGGACATAACATGCTATCAAGTGAAATGGGGTTTCTTATTGATGATGATTTATGGTTCTGTAAGAAATAGATTTATCAAGCAGATCAGATTCTTAGTGTTTGGTTTTTAGAACATTCCCTCCCTAAGATCCATTTACATCAGAATCCAAATTGTCATAGAAGGCTTTTTCCTTAGTGCTCAGGGAACTTAGCCAATTTAGATAGATGCTGATACTGACAAAGTAAGAGATCCTGGTGTGTCCTTCTCTGCTATGAGAACTGACTTGTTGCTGAAATATAGTACTTCTCCTCTGATATAGTGGTATCTTTTGTCTACTTAGATGCTCCTATAATAGAAGCAGAGCATTAGTGGGTGGTACTTTTATAAATATTAATATGTATGACCAAATTGGTTATCAGACAGTTTGAGATGTATACTCCTTTTTGTTAAGCAATGCAATTTATTCTTCTTTAAAAATTAATTTTATGGGCTGGGGATGTGGCTCAAGCAGTAGCGTGCTCGCTTGGCATGTGTGTGGCTCCGGTTCGATCCTCAGCACCACATACAAACAAAGATGTTGTGTCCGCCGAAAACTAAAAAATAAATATTAAAAAATTCTCTCTTTAAAAAATTAATTTTATTTTTGGTTGACAAACAGTATATATTTATGGGATACAATATTAATCATGAAAGTATTGCATTGTGGAATGATTAAAGTAGGCTAATTTATGTGTACATTAATTCACATACTGATGATTTTGTTGTAGTGAGAACAATTAGAATCTACTCTTTTATCAATATTAAAATATACATCACATTATTATTAATGATAGTTACTATTTAGTGCAATACCTCTCAGACCACCATTCCACAAACTCTACTTCTATAAATTTGACATTTTTATATTACACTTGTGAGATTCATTTTTGTTTTTCTGTGCCTGACTTCTTTCACTAAGGAAAATATTCTGTAGATTCCTTCATGTTGTTGCAATGGACAGAATTTGCTTCTCTTTAAATGCTGAATACTATTCCATTGTGTATACACACCACATTTTATCTATCCATTCTTCTGTTAATGAGTACTTAGGTTGTTTCCATATCTTGACTATTTTGAATAATGTTGCAATGGATATGCATGTGTATGTGTCTCTTTGAAATACTGATTGCATTTCCTTCAGATGTGTAGTCTACCCAGGAGTGTGACTGCTGGATTATATAGTGATTCTATTTTTGGTTTTTAAGAACATCCTGTTTTCCAAATTTTTGTGCTAACTTACATTTTCACAGTGTGCAAAGATTCTCTTTTCTCCACATCCTCGTCAATACTTTTATCTTTCATCTTTTTGACAATTTTCATTCTAACAAGTATAGGTATAAGGCAGTATCTCATAGCTTTAATTTGAATTTTCCTGATAATTAGTGATGTTGAATGTTTTTCACATACTTGTTTGCTATTTTATGTCTTCTTTTGAAAAAAAAATGTCTATTCAGATTATTTGCCTGCTTTTTGAATCAACTTATTTAATTTTTTACTGCTGAATTGTTTGAGTTCCTCTTATATCCTGCATATTAATCCCTTGTTGGATGAATAGCTTGCAAATATTTTCTCCCCTATTGTAGGTTTTTCTTTTTAGTCTGTTGGATGTTTCCTTTGCTGTGTAGAAAACTTTTAGTTTGATATTTCTTTTATCTATTTTTCCTTTTGTTTCCTGTACTTTGGGGGTCTTGTCAAAAAATCTTTGCTCAGACCAATGTTGTGGAACTTTCCGCCTGTGTTTCCTGAGAGACATATACTCTTAGGTCAGAAGACCTTAATATTTGCAAAGCCTTCCCCCCTATGTGTCTCCCCTTTTCCTGGATTTTTTGAAATTATAAATAATATATTGCTATAAAATTTTGAAACCTGAGGAAAATTGTCATCTTCTAATTTTTCCAAATTTCATTCTTCTGTTTTTAAAATTGGATTTTAACTTTGTTCATGCTCATTTCTTGTGGCCTTCTTTCAATAAGCTATAATGAAAATCCAGACCTAATGAAATGAATCCAATAAAGAAAAATTTTAATTTTCTTCCATCATTTAAAATTATTCAAATGGATTATCTTTTGATATTAGAAAAGATGAAATATACACAAGACTGACTCAAAGAAACAATCTAAAAATATTTTGTAATTTTTTAGCCTATTCAAAATGTCTTGGAAAATGATTTTTTATAATCAATTGTTGTTTATCATCATTAATCATCACCTCTTAAGTTATTCCATATAATAGGTAGTCAAAAATGGAAGTATTAAATTGTACAATGTCAGCTATGAAATCCATCAATTCTGTTTGCTTTTCTTTGATATAATCGTAAACATTTTAATTATGAATGTCATAACTTGTTAATGCTTATAAATATATACCAGATCTGTGTAATCATATTTGTTTTGTTGGATATTATTATGTTATAATATAGTATTAGTAAGATCCTGGAATTGTTTTTCAGCTGTTTTTAACTGCTGATTATAGTTTCAGATATACTTACTTCAACTTAGGGAAAAGTTAGCATTGAGGAAAGAAGATGATATAACTCCTGGACATTAGAGGATAGGATTTTACACCAAATTAAGCATTTGACTACACACTGAGACAGTTTTGGGATTTACCAGAACTCAGAGTTTATTTATTTATTTTTTATTTTATTTTATTTTTTAGTTGTTGATGGACTTTATTGTCTTTATTTTTTTAAAATGTGGTGCTGAGGTTTGAACCCAATGCCTCATGCATGCTAGGTGAGCACGCTATCACTGAGCCACAATCCCAGCCCCCACAGTTAATTTTTTTACAGTGATTTATATTGTGATCTTCTTGAAGTAACACCGCTTACTGAAAACTAAAAAAGAGGAATACAGAGAGTAAAATATAAAAATTGGCTTCTTCCCAAACATCTTTACAGAGTTACCTACTATTACCAGTCAGATGATTTCTCTGTGTATACAAACACAAATAATTATTATATATGCATTCTTAGAAATAATATGAACTCACAGTTTATATTTTGCAACTTTTTTTCACTTACAATTTATTATGTGTATCTTTCCATGCATTTCTTACCTCACTTAACTTTGTTCATAGGGTCTTTCTTTGTAGATTATTTACATTTTAAGGTGGTCATATCACTCAGCTTTTCCCCTTACAGTTTCTAGGTTTTTAATACTTAGATAAGTATTTCCCACCTAAGATTTTAAAAAGTATTTAAAAATATTTTTTCAAGTTTTTTAAAAGGTGTGTGTGTGTGTGTGTGTGTGTGTGTGTGTAAGTACACAGGAATACCTCTTCTAATGATTTTATTATATACTTTTTTATAGCATCAATTAGAGATAAATGTTACTTCTTTTTCCTAGTCCCAAACATTGAATGTGTCATCCTCTCCTACACTTTCTGCAGGACTTTTCATATGCCATAAGCCATGAGTTATTTACAAAATATTATTATTCTTTGTAAATGAAAACATTGCTCTGTTTGTTATCTTTGAGGTATAATGCACTGAGTACTGTTAGTGAAGTTCTGTATGACAGAATCTGTTTTATAAAAGATGGAATTAATAGTGCTTTGTAGCAATCCCCATAATCCGCTGTGCTATGCATTTATTACAGTTATTAAAATACCAAGTGGATAAATGAAATGCACTTTGGGCTATGAAAATGCCATAATTTGTAAAAGGTAGTTTAATGGATAGCTTAGTGACAACACATCACTGAAAGCAATCTTCATGTTTCTCGGGACATGTGACAATGAAAGATATAATTTGTGTATTTGAGCATTTGAATGTCTGCTGGTCAATACAGTCTTCCAAATAGGAGGGTTATGTGAATATTGTCAATTGTGCCTTGGAACCACAGATAAGAAATTGGTCTTTTTTGAGGTATGGAATGAACTATCAAATCTAGAAGGCTTGAGCACTATGAATTAGACATTTTGGTGGACACTTAAAAAATAAATTAGCATTTTTATTTAAAAAGTGGATGAGATTTAAATCTATAAAATAGATTTGGGTACCAGTGGAGAAATTCATATAGTTAAAAAATGAAATAAATATTGAAGGGACGTTGACATTCAGATAATTGATTGGACTAGCAATTGATGGAGTTAATCCATGGGCTGGCTTGATATCCCACTCACTAGTAATTCATATCCTTTTAAGCAAAAGAAATAAAAGAACAATGTTAGCTCACAAGTGCTACAGTGTTATACTCTCCAAAACCTTGCAAGACCAGAAGAAAGCTATTAGTTTTTTGTTGTTTGTCTTATGTCCCAACACTTCTTATAATTTGCTCATTCACTTTCTAATTTTAAATAGTCCCTTGTGTTTTAGATGAATACAATCGTATCAATTGTAAAAAGAAATTATTTTTATCTTTCCATAATTTTATGCTAATTATTTATTTTATTATTACAATAGCTATAATCTCAAAAATTACTGTTGAATAAAAGTGGAGGTTGTGGGCAACATTGACTTGTTCCTGCTTTTAATGGAAATGACTTTGACTTTTCATGGTTAGAATGAGGGTTGCTACTGATTGTTGGGTAAAGGTCCTTTCAATATTTAAGTTATTCCATTCTGTTTCTATTAGTATATATTAGGATTAGCTACAGATTTTTTTTTATCTAATGGCTTTTCAATATCTATTGACAAGATCATATATTTTTTCTACATTAATTTTTTATGTAATGAATTATATTGATAGAATTTCTGGTGTTTTACTATTTTGCCTTTGTGAATCAATCCCTATCAGGTCATAGTATAATTTTTTTCTTGCCATATTTCTAGGTTCTATTTGTTTGTATGTTTTATACTTTCAAAAATATTTTATTTTGTCTTTTTATATTTGCTATTTATATTTGTTTATTTTTTGTGTATCATTTTTTTTACTGGTTTTGGTCTTAGGTTTGCTAGCTCCATACAATTCATTAGTGAATGTTCAAATTTTCCCTGTCTTTTCCTGCTGAGTTTAAATAATATTAGTATTATCTCTCTTTAAAGGTTAGATAGAACTAAAATTTGAAATTTTGTGTTCCTGGTTCCTTCTTTAATGGTAGTCTATAACCACATTTCCAATCTTACTTGTAATGATTGGTTGAGTCAATTTTTCTATTTCTTGAGTTAATTTGATAATTTCTGCTTTGTTAGGAAATCATACATTATCTTTAGATTTTCAAATTTGATATCATAGATTTGTCTGAAAAAATTATAATTATTTTAATCACATCTATTTATATGGTTCTACCCTTTATTACTGATGATTTATATCCTTTTTCTTTCTTTGGTTTTACTAGTCATATGTATAAAGATTCTATCAATTTTATTGATCTTTTCAAAGAATGAGCTGTTTTATTTATCACTTCTGCAATTATTTTATAGTCATTATTTTAAATTAAAATATCACTGATTTCTTGTACTCTCTCTGGGTTTGTTCTCTTGTACTTTTATAACTCTTCAAGAAGATTGTTTATTCTCTTTGTTTATGGTCTAATAGAAAAATAATGATCATTAAGATTATATATTTTTCATTGAGTACAGCTTTAGCCATGTCTTATAGATCTTGACATAAAGTATTATCCTTTTCCTTTGTTTTCCACATAGCTTGAACTTTTATTTTTAATTTCCTCTTTGACCAAGGGCTATTGAGAACCATGCTATATCATCAGGCAGTTACCTTTTATGATCATCTTTGATTACTATTTCTAATTTTATTTTGTTAAGATAAAAGTATATGCCTATACTTTCACTCCTTTTTAGAATATATTAATGTACTTTTATGTTGTGAAGGTCATGATCAATTTTTTAAAGTTTCATAAATAATAAAAAATTCAATTATCTCCTTAAATAAAGCAAATTTCTATCTTTTGAGTTAAAATTTTTAATTATTTATACCCTCTGTTTTTGATTACTTTTTCATCTACTGGATTGGTCAAATTCTGATTGACGTATATTAAAATTCTTCTTATAAATTTAAATGGTTTTTGCTTTATGTGTTTAGTTGTAATGCTGTTTGGTACATGCAAGATTAGAACTATTATAAGTTCTTCTTAAGTTGTGCCATTTGTCATTCATACATACAATGTTTTGTTGTTGTTGTTGTTTGTGAGAGTGCCTGCCATGCTGCCCAGGCTGGCCTTAAACTCCTGGGTTCAAGTGATCCTTTTGCCTCAGTCTTTGGAGTAGCTGGGACTACAGGCATGAGCCATCCAGCCTGATTCATACCATGATTTAAATTGTGTTTTTAGAGCCCTTTCCTTCTACTTAGATTTAGATTCCATTTCGTTTTATATGACTATTTCCAATCCTGTTTTCTTTTTGTTTCCATATGCCTGATGTCTTCTTATCCAGTGGCTTGTTTTAATCTTTCTTTGTTGTTGTATTGTGGGAGTGTTTCTTGTAAATCACATATAATTGAATTTAATTTTTAACTTAGTATCATGGTCTGTGCCTTTACATTTAGTTAATACTGTTAACTTTATTTTTTCCATTTTATTTTGATTTTTATTATTTTGTACTATTAGTTATATTAGCCTCTTTTTACTTTCTCTTATTTTAGCTTATTCAAATTTCTGTTCTTACACATTTGTCATACTGTTTATTTGGCAAGCCTACTGTGCTTTTCTGCACATTTCAGTCCCTAAGTGTTGACACTCAAAATCAAGCAGTATTTCTCTACTATTGAATCCAAGTGAGATGATCGTGCTTCCCACAGAGGCACCCTGTTTTCTCACTGTCCCCTGAATCCAACAACAGGAAAGCTTTAGAAATGTTTACACAAACTCTAAGTAGCATTTAGTATATAGCAGTTCAATTTTTGGTCTTCGAGTTAGTTATTGAGTTAAAAGTTATTTATTTAAAAGCTGTATGTTCCTGGGGAAGTTATTAATCACTGTGTATCTCTATTTCTTCATGTGTAACATGAGAGTGTTAAATAAGATATATAGTGCTTAGAGGAGTACCTGGCAAGTAGTAAGTGCTAAATAAATGCTACATGATAGTTTAGATTGGATTATAGTCTCTCTGAATCTTTGCATTTCAAATATATTTTAATCTACTTTGATTTGTGAAGACTGACTTGGCTGAGCGCACTTTATGGATGTTAGTATTTTTATCATAGCCTTGTGTAGACGTTATTTCAATGGTTTCTTGCCTCTAGAATGGCAAATAAAAATTTTATTTTTCCTTTATAGGTATGTTTTTGTACTAATCCCTATCATTGGACTTATTAATTTTATGAGTGTACTTTGACCTTTTTTCATAATCCTGTCTGGTACTTGGCATATGCTTTCACTCTGTAGCCATAAGACTTTATTTAGATTAGGGGGAATTTCTTTATTATTTCTTTACTTCTCTTTAATCTGTTGCTTTTTCTCATTCTAGGAATTAATTTATTTGTTGGGTCATTTGGAGCAGTCCTCCAACTTTAAAAAATCTTTTTCTTCATAATTTTCATTTATTCTTTAGATTTTCACATGATCTTCCTTGCTACTTATTCAATTCCCAACAATGGAATTCCTTCTTTCATTTAATTGGATAGTGATTTAAAATGTGAAAGTCATGTTTTGTGAAATAATTGTTTTGCTTGAATTGTTTCTTTTTAGTGTTATTATTACTTTTTTGCTGAAGATAATAACTGACTCTTCCAAAAGTTCTATTTCAGTTGGAGATAATATAAATAATACATATTTTGAAATGCACAGACACCAGATATGAATAGTCACATATAAAAGTAAGAGAAATTTGGAGAAAGAACAACTCAAAGTCTTCTGAAAAACAGGCAGAACTGAGATTTGATTGAAAGCATTTTCATGTGTCTGCATTTATTCTTCATTGTATCCACATTATGCTTCATATAGTATTTTCCTAGACATACCTAGAGAGGCCTATGCAAGTGGTAGGTTTAAGATTTTCAGAAAGTATATTGAGACTGTTACCCATAATTTATCTGTTTGCTTAATCTGTTTTCCCCACCCTTTCCTAATCTCTGTTTCACATTAGCACATTATCTTAGTTATAGCTTAAAAGAACTAAGCTCAGAATTTATTGTCTAGGACAAAGCAGTGTACAAGCAAATAAAGTTGGTAGAGACAGTAGCCTGACCAACAGCTGACCAACAGCTCTTTCCATTTCCCAATGGTCCCATCCTGTTTATGTTCCTAGAGGAAACTTCTGAATAGTAAGAACGAAGAGAATATGCAGTGATTTACTAAGGGATGGATTGACAGACACACAAAACTATTAAACATTGTCATGTACTTTTTGACTGAAATCCTGAAAAGAGAATGTCATTTTCTCCTTTTCTTGAAGATGCATTTTAATTATACAGAATCATGGATTTCACTGTGGCATATTTATGCCTGTATGTAGAATACTTTGATCATATTCACATACCCATACCCCTCCCTTCCCCTGCTCTCCTGTCTTCCCCTGATCCTCTTCCTTTTATCTAATAGTGTCCCTTCTAGAAGATGGTTTCTTATTGACTCTTTTTAAAAAAATTATATATATTTTTAGTTGTTGATGGACATTTATTTTATTTTCATTCATTTATATGTGGTGCTGAGAATCAAACCCAGTGCCTCACACATGCTAGGCAAGTACTCTTACCACTGAGCCACAAGCCCAGTCCTCTTATTGATTCTTAAAATAAAGATTTAATATTGCACTAGATATTGTAAATATATACACATTTACATGTGTGCCTAGATGATAGAATACTATGTTTTAGAGAAAAGCTTCTGTTCTTGTTTTTCCCTTGCAAAATATCTCTTAATTTTCCATTTCCCCCATTCCTTACATCAGGAATGGTTTATGGAGAGATGTTAGATTTCCTATGACCTAAATAAATGAAAATGTTGTGCCAGGTATACACAAATATTTATCTGGTTACAGTTTTATTTTTCTTTATCCTGCTCAAAACTCATTGTATTCAATATAAAGATTCTTTCCTTCCTCTAGTTGTTGAAAATTCTGAGAGTCCCATCAAATGTTTCCTCATCCTCATTGTCTGTAGGCTTTCTTTATGTAATTCCTTCACATGTATTTTAAAACTAAATTTCTGCCATGTCTTTCAACTTCTCATTCATATTTGCACCATTTTATCTTTGTGCACTTCATTCTGGGTGATTTCTTACTATATTTAAATGACCTAATTTTCTCCTTGTTTGTGTTTGCCTCTGCTAAGGCCAGATGTTTCACTAGTTCCAAATTAATTTTTATGCTAGTGTCTTTTTGGTTCTTTAACACATAGGATTGGTGACTTCAATTCCATGCCAAAGGGGGGTTCTAATTGCTCCCACAGAACTCTTTATCTACCTTTGACTTCTCATAAAAGACAAGCTTTCTTGCCATTTATTTTTGGCAAAGGAAAAACTATCTTGTTATCATTTCCATGCTGATTACATCTCTGTGGGATCTGGATTTAGACAGCTTCTCAGTATTAACTGCTCATTTTCCATAGGCTAGAAATATTGCCTCCTCTCTCCATGTGGAATAAGCCTTGGCCCCCAGTCCTTAAAGACAATATAAACCTGTATGTCTTTATCTCCAGCTCATTGTTGTTTAGCTCCTTTTTTGTTTCTGGGTGATTTCCATTTCATGATTATGAATTTGGTTATACAGCTGTTTCTAGAGAAGGTACATATTCTATCATTTCTGTGAGTTTCAAGTGGTAAGAGGGAAACTTTCCAAGTCAGTTTCCTGTGCTACTGATTGAAAATTGCTCAGATATGTTTATTGAATTGGATTGTGTAGGTGACATGTCATGCCTCTTAGATACCTGAAAAGGGGCCAAGGGTATAGCTTAGTGGTAGAGCACATGCTTAGCATGCACAAGACCTGTGTTCAATCCCCAGCATCACACACACACACACACACACACACACACACACACACATACTCACACATAAAAATACCTGAGATATTACAGTTTTATATTGCTTCCAGATGGAATGTGTGATTACAACACAGTTATATTGTCCCTTTGCCTAGTTAATGGTACTTTTCTTTATTTCAACTCAAAATTTACCTCCTTATGGAAGTTCTCCCTGTCCTCTCTCTTCATCCCTCAGAGTGTGTCTTGATCTTCTAATATGTACTCTTACATACCTGTGTTCTATTACTCTTTGTACTCATGTGGAATTATAGTTATTTATACACTTATGTGATTGTATGATTAATGTACATATCTTGCTATTGGTGAACTTCATGAATTCAAACACCTAGTCTGTTTTTCCTACCACTGTATGCCTTCCATTGGTGCTCAATAAAGACTTATTAAATGAATTAATGCATACATTTCTACAATGACTGTATTAATCTCATATTAAAATTAAATATTGTCCTATTTAGAACAAATATAAATGTATACATTCTGGACCAGTGGTTATTAATATATTTGAGGTCACACTGCTCATTAAGAACTTGTTGGCAGTTATAGCCTCTCTCTCTCCGAAAAACCCATATGCATCCTTCTCTTACTCCCAGTACACAATCATTTCTACAATATTCAGGGGATTATAGAATTGTTAACCTGGTCTAGGTTATTCAGTATGGTGAGCAAGTGATAGTTCCCTGGACACTGATCTAATCCTTACTGAGGAGTGACCAGGGAGAAAGGCCATTGGCAAGCAGCAACTCTGCAGCAAGACTAGGCTCCTCCTGGGATCCCAAGAGATTCAGAATTTTGGCCTCTGATGGGAGGCCTTTCAGACTGCACACTTCCACCAAGGTAGGAGGCAGTAGACAGGTTCCAAGGAAGTTTCCACCCAATCACTGCAAATAAGGGCAGACAGCAGGCAGATCTAGGGGAGCTCTATCCTCATCACTTACTTCTCCAGACTTCATGTAGGGATCTGTTCTGGTATCCATGGCAGGAATAGTGCTCCCCACTCTACTGGGGCTAAGAACCTGTGAGGTAATTTGGGGGAGAGAGAGAGGAACTAAAGGAATTTACTCAGGTCACCACCTTGGTCACCTGCCCATAAACATTTTTGGAGTAAGCAATCCTCAGGTTCATGAATGTAGTGGATGAGAGGATCTGTGACATAGGAGGGAGGAGAGAAACAGCACACCTTCCCCTCCCTTTGATAGGACAGGGAGGATTGATCATCCCTGCATCCCTCATGCCTGTGGCTCCCTTGGTCTCAAAGTTCTTCCTTTTGCCCAGAGTTGAATCTCATTTTTCAAAACGATGCAATCTAAAAAAGCAAATACCTAAACTGAGCATGTTTATAAAATATTTTTTCTCTTTTCTTTTTTTTTCTGGTACTAGGGATTGAACCCAGGGTACTCAATCATTGATCCACATCCCCAGGCATTTTTATGTTTAATTTTGAGACAGAGTCTTGCTAATTTGCTTAGGGCCTCACTAAATTGCTGAGGCTTGCTTTGAACTCAATTTTCTTGCCTCAGCCTCCTGAGTTGCTGGGATTGCAGGCCTGTGCTACAGTATCCTGCTTATAAGACACTTACATAGAAAATCAACATATTAGTGAAACTTAGTTAGATTAAGGCAATTGTATAAAGTAAAACCTCTCTTTTAAGTTGAAAATTTTTTATGATAGTTTTCCCCAAAATTGATCCCTTGTCAATTTTTGAAATGAAAATAACTTCATTGATTTTTTATAATTGTAAAAATGATTACATGCTGATGCTTGTTTTGTAAGGCTGCAATAGTACCCCCAAAATGAGGAATAAGTACAAATCTCATATTTTTTCTCTGCTTCTATGGCTGACATTTTGTCCATTCTCTAGCATCCATCCCTGTCTGCCTCTCTTTCCTTATATTTTGGTGGATTTACATGGTTGTAGGGGAAATGGAAGACAATACTGACCATGGGTATTGAGAATGGAGGGTGATCAGGATAGCCCCAAGAATGGCAAATAAGGGTGAAAACTATTGTCCAGTGAGGATACTGGGCACTGAAATCCTGGAAGATGTCTTTGCATAACATTTTATAATTCCCTCCACAAAGGTCTTGCACGTTGTGGCACAGACTGTTACTTTTCCCTAATATCCATGTTCTCTGCTTTCTCCTGGGAAACCAGGTAGATTATAGTGTACACAATATCTCTTATTATTGGATGCATGCATGAGACTGAGTTCTGGCCAGTGTATTGGGCCAGAAATGCTGTATTCTAGAGATTCACTCATTCAATTTTCCTATGCGTAATTTGTGCTGTCTCTTCTCTAATGCATTGGTTGAATGGAGAGAACTTGAGGACCTAAAAGAGGAGGGAGCCACAGGTGAAATGAACCTCCCTGTTGGCCTGGAACAATAACTTCAGACTGTGGTAATCATATATATATATATATATATATATATATATATATATATATATATATATATACATTTAAATAGCCATACCATTTTTGAGTCTTTTGTTATAACAATTTAGATTTTTATGTTACAATGTTAATGGATTTCCTTCCTTCCTTCCTTCCTTCCTTCCTTCCTTCCTTCCTTTCTTTCTTTGTTTTTGGAATTTAGGAGATGAGAATTACACTAGCCATTTCCCCCCTTCATTAGCATACTATCTTCATTGGTCTAATCAAAATTCTTTCCCTGTTTTCTCTATTTATTCATTTAATACTTTATTTCCATATATATATATATATATATATATATATATATATATATATTCTTCACTTCCATCCTCCTCCTCAGAGGCAACAGTTCTAATATATTTATTGTGTATTTTTGTTTGTTTGATTTCTTTTAAAACGTTATTTTGTGTGCATGAATTTATGTAGTAATATAGTGCTGTGGATCTCATTCTAGTTATTTTCCCACTCAGTAGTATTTTTTAAAAGATCCATCTGTTACTCTGTGTAGTCTAGTTTCTACTGTTGAATAATGTACTACAGTGTTCATCCTCCTTAATTTACTTCTTCATTTTCCTGGAAATGGAATCTAGACTGCTTCCAATTCCCTATTACCTCAAACACTGTAATGAACTTCCTCATCCATATCTCCTTATGGACCTATGTGTGAAGTGTTCTGGAATGCATATGTATAAGAAATGTGATTGATGGGCCACAGGGTATATGTATAATTAATTTAAGTACTGCAAGATTGCTCTTTGGAATAGCAGATCCAGTCTAAATTAATCAGCTCTGTTCCTTTAACTCTGCACCACCAGTAACTCTTGATATGACCCAGCTTTCAATTTATAAATGGATTACATTTTAATTAGCAATTATCTGATGAATACTAATTTCAACATTTCCTCATGTATGTTTGTGTGTGTGTGTGTGTGTGTTTGTGTGTGTGTGTGTATTTGTGGGACTAGGGATTGAACCCAGGGGTGCTCTTCCACTAAGCTACATCCCCAACCCTCCCAGACACTCTTACTTTGAGACAGGATCTCACTAACTGCTGAGGCTGGCCTTGAACTTGTGAGCCTCATTCTGCCTCAGTTTCCCAATTTGCTAGGATTACAGGCATGCAGCATAACACCTGGCTCCTCTTCATGTATTTCTAAGCATTTTTGTTTTCTCTTCTTCAAATACAGTTTTCATATATTTTATCAATTTAGGGCAGTGTATGTATTCCTGTCCTTTCTTTTGGATTTTCATATGTTAGTTTTTAATCCTTTGTTAAAGACATTGCAAGTATCTTTATTCTGTCACTTGTTAACTTTGTTCATGGTATTCTTTATTGAATGGAAATTCTCATTTTTACACAGTCAAATCTTTTGACTCATAGAATCTACTTCTGATTTTTCTTTGTGGTGATATTGATCACACACCCAGGGCCTAGTGTATGCTATGCAGGTGTGCTACCACAGAGTTATAATTCCAGTCTTCTACTACTTCTGAGGTTTTGTTTAAGGAATTGCTGTCTAATTCTAGGCTATAAAGATATTTTCCTATGTTATTTTCTATTAACTTTGTAATTTTAGCTTTCGTATTAAGATCTTTCATTCTCTGGAGTCCAAATTTATACTTGATGTTAGGGAGGGGTCTAGTTTTATTTTTCTTTGGATACTCTTTCCAATATCATATGCTGAACACTCCATTGAGTTTTGTTCCAATTATATATTATGTTAATTTTCTACATTTATGTAAATCTGAATTTAAGCCTATTTATCTTTTCCATATTACTTTAATTAGTATGGTATGGCAGGGACAGCTAATAGTCAACAAATAATCTTTGTAATTACTTACTTTCTCAGCCTGCCTTGTAGTTAGATTGGGGCCTTATGAACAAACTGGATAAGGTGCTATAAGTAAAAGTAATGTCAATGACTTCTGGGCCAGTGTTGCCTAAACTGGACACTTCATATAACATAAACAATTAAGGCTATAAATTTCTCCTGAAATATTATTTTTACTGAATCCCACACATTTCAATATTTGTTATTTTAATTGTTAAGTTTTCAATATTTCAAAATTTGTTACATCTTTTTTTAACCCATGAATCATTAAAAAGTCTATTCGAAAATTTCCAAACAGATGGGCTTTTAAAATGTTATTTTGTTATTTGTTTCTTTCCTAATTGCATTTTGACCAAATAATGTGCTCTTTATGATATTGACTATTTGAAACTTGTTAATAACATTAACTTTTTGAAACTTGTTGGCTTTAGGGCCAACAATATGATTATTATAAATGTTCATCATATGGTTGGAAAAAAGCATATAATCATTATTGGGTGCAAGATTCTGTATACATACTAAATCAACTTGTTGATTGCATTGTTCACTATTTGATATCTTAACTAGTTTGTTCTCTTTGCCTTTTACTTTAGAGAAGCATGTTGAATTCTCTGATGTGATTGCTAATTTATTCCTTTCTTTCATAGCTCCATAAGATTTTTTCTTCATATTTTTGAGGTTATTTTATTAAATCCTCACACTTTTACAAATTTTTGGTGAATTGTAACTTTTATCATCATCTTAAAAACTTTCATTTTGAATACGTATTTACAGGGAATTGCGGGAATAGTAAAAAGAAATCTTCTGCACCTTTTACACAGTTTCCCCCCATGCTTACATCTTCTATAACTTCCACAATTTCAAAATTAGGAAACTGACATTAGTTCAAAATGTGCATATAGTTCTATGCTATTTTATCACAGTACTGCAATCAAGATACAGATGTAGTCTATCACTGCAATGATCTCCTTTGTGCTACAACTTTCTAGACACACACACTCCTTGTTCCACCATCCCTAACCTCTAGCAATCATTAATCTATTCTGAATCTCCATATTTTCCCATTTAAAGAATATTATTAAAATGTAATTGTACAGTATGTGACATTTCAAAGTTTTTAATCCACTCATTACAATGCCCTTGAGATCTGTCCAAGTTGTTGTTTGTATCAATAGTTCATTCCTTTTCATTGCTTAATAGTTTTCCATGGTATGGGTGAAATGCAGTTGTTTAACCATTCATCTATTCTTTAATAATGCTTATGTGATATAATTTTTCAATCCTTTTGGTTCCAATGTTTCTACGTGCTTTTCTTTAGCATGTATCCGGATTTTAAAAACTTGGTAGTATATTTTAACTGGTAAATTTAGTGCATTTTCACTTATTGTGATTACTAATGCATTTGAGTTCTGTGCTATTTATCTTGCTTTTGCAAAGAGGTTTCGCTTTTTCTCATTTCTCATCTTCTTTCTAGACCTATTTCTTTTATTTTAGTTCTAACTCTTGAAATTTTATCTTTCATGTCTAACTTAAGTCTGGGTATAATCAATATATTATCAATATATTGATAATAGGTGAGACCTTCAACTGTGATAAATCTGGACTGATTTAAACTTATGTTCTTAAGTCAGACACATTCAAACTCTGCAATTCTACTCTTTTTTGTTCTGATATTGCATTTTCACCTTAACCTAAGATTTTTTAACATTTCATAATATGAGACTCATGTGAGAAAATTTGCTATTTTACTTATAAGGCACATGGATATTATTTTTCAAAAGCTCAAAGAGGCTTAGAATTTCCTGAATCACCTACTGTGATCATCTTCATTCCTAGTTTCACTAAGGAAATATGATAAGGTGGTGAATTAAACTAATATTACAATGAAGCAACAATGTTAATTTTTAAAATCACTCTTCAAGAAGTCTAACAGCTTTAAGTGAAATGGGATTCTTGTAGTAGGAGTCCTTAATTGCTCTGTTTTGTCTTTTACATTGAATTCCATATTCAAGCTTATTCATATTTTTCATTGAAATTTGCTCAATGTCCTTGGAAATATGCCTCTTCTCCATGAAATTGTTTTAAAGGAGCAACAGCCTTGTCTCTGAGAACATATTGTCAGAGGGAAAGCATTTATTTATTTATTTATTTATTCACTTATTTATTTATTTATGCACCAGGGATTGAAATTAAGGGCCCTTAACCATGAGCCACATTCCTATTTTTGAGACAGGGTCTTGCTAAGTTGCATAGGGCCTTGCTAAGTTGCCAAGGCTATCTTGGAACTTGCAATTCTCCTGCCTTAGCCTCCTGAGTTGCTGGGATTACAGGTGTGTGCCGTCATACCTGCCTAGGTTATTCATTTTCAACCCAAGATTATGAAAGAAAATCTCATTTGCACTTTGACCACCTCAACCCAAATATTCTTGAGAGTCTATTATTTACTATTATATTTGTAGTCTTACTCTTAGTTTGCAGCCTTTTGCTTAAGTGCAAACAGGGAATTTATGGAAAGATACTGAGATATTTCTTACAGTAAGAAAAAAGTTGAATAACCTAGACTGATAGGAGGTAGAAACAAATGCAGCTCTTGGAACCCTGAGAACAGTGATTTACATCGCTTCATCCTCGCGCTCTGCCACTAAAATGATATCCCTGTATTCTCAGTCCTTGCATTTATGAGGTCATATTCTTAACTTCTTCCTGATCTAATTGTTCATGCAGAACAATAAATCAAAGCAGGGAGAGCAGGACTATTCAGTGCAAATATAGTTGTGAAAACTGTCCCATCACACCCATGACCTGGACACAAAATGTAAAAAAGGTACAAACTATAGTACAGAATGTCTAAAGAATGTTTCAAGAGTCAGGAATAGAAATATACATAGCTAACGCCAAAGTTTTAGTTTCTATTGTTATTATTTTACCAAGTTAAATATTTCAAAGAACTATTCTTTCAAGTTTTAGCCACACCTGGACTATGCTGTTGATTTATCACATGTGATGTGACTTAAAACACAGAAACCCAGACTTGAGGGAATGAAATATTTGTCTACCACGTGATATTCTCTGCTCATTCTTAAGGCCAGTCAACACATCTCTGTATGGAAATATGTTTCACCTAAAGAAGATATGTTTCCACTGTTATTCAGGGTAAAGGAAGACGGTTGGATTATCTCAATAGCTGGAATCAAGCCAAGAGATGCTGATGCATCCTTCTTCAATATATCATCTCAAATTCCACCTCTATGCCACCCAGAAGAAGACATTAATGTTCCAGGACTGACATATTTTCAGGTTCTCCTTATTAAGAATTTAAGAAATCGCGGGCTGGGATGTAGCTCAGTGGCAAAGCGTCTGCCTTGCATTCGCAAAGCCCTGGGTTCGACCCCCAGTTCCAAAAAAGACCAAAAAAAGAACCCCACCAAAAAAAAAATAAGATTAAAAAAAAAAGAATTTAAGAAATCTTGAGTCTAACCTCATCTAGAGTCATCTTGTTACCATAGTAACGATAATTTTATCATGAATAAGAACTTCATTTAAACATTTTAAAATGAATCTCGATCTTTAAAAATTGAGTGTGTGACTATAAAAAATAAAATCACTTCTAGTAGTTTCAGGACACTGCCTTGATCCATGCTAAGGCACCAACAGTTTTACCCATCATTGTTTTGTACCATTGGTGTAAGTGTAAACCCTGTGAGAACATCTAATGACATGCTAGTATTATTTTGTATGTAGTTTATATCTTACTGTTTTAGAGACTTGCAATAGTCCATGAGCTACGCATTGAGAACCACTGATATACAATGTAATCCAAATTGTATGTAAAAAATACAGAGGCATACATTATAAACATCTGAAAAAATTTTCACCCAGTTTCAATTCTGTGAACTTTTTAAACTGATACCATAGGCCCTGATATATGGTGAATGTCTTTTTTTGTAAATACAGAAGTACATCATAATTTTTTTCTATGTTGGGTACCGGGGATTGAACTCAGGGACACTCGACCACTGAGCCACATCCCCAACCCTATTTTGTTTTATTTAGAGACAGGGTCTCACTGAGTTGCTTAGCAGCTTGCTTTTGCTGAGGCTGGCTTTGAACTTGTGATCCTTCTACCTCAGCCTCCTGAGCCACTGAGATTATAAGCATGGACTATCGGGCCTGGCAGAAGTACATCATAATTTTTAAAATTTATTTTTAATTAAAAAATAAATATTTTACACATTTTTTGGGAACAATAGAATGTTTTGATATATGTATACATTATGGAATGGTTAAATCAGCCTACTTATATGCATTACCTTACATGGTGATCATTTTGTGGTTATAGAATCTACTCTCACAGCAATATTCAAACATATAATATACTGTTATTAACCATAGTCTCCATGATGTATAATAGTTTTAATAGTTACATTATATTCAATGTGAGAAAAGAATGCTGAGTTCGGAAAAATCTCTCAGACCCTTATCATTTTCTGTTTTCATTTCTTCAGTGGGCAGGTTGCAGGGAGGCCGGGGGAGAAGGAAGGTGTACTTGCTCTTAGGTGAAATGAGGAGTGGTGGTGGGGCTCCCCAAAAGATCTTACCATTACTTCTCTTCCAAAGGAATGCAGACCTAGACCTCTACCCTTAGGAAATCAACCACTGGTCTATACCAATAGTCATTCTTTCTGCCACATTGCTTTTTTTTTTTTTTTTTTTTTTTTTTTTTTTTTTTTATTGGGGATTGCACTCAGGGGCACTCAACCACTGAGCCACATCCCCAGCCTTATTTTGTATTTTAGTTAGAGACAGGGTCTCACTGAGTTGCTTAGCACCTAGCCATTGCTGAGGCTGGCTTTGAACTTGTAATCCTCCTGCCTCAGCCTCCCTCCTGAGCTGCTGAATTACAGGCGTGCACCACTGTGCCTGGACACACTTTTTTTTTTTTCTCATCCAAAATGGGAATTCCTTTTGTCATTAAACAATCTTTACATTTGCCCAAGAAAAAGGGCAATGCTGTCAGGACCAGCATCAGATCATATAGATAGGTGGCATATGGCAGATCTCGGCTCTTTTTTATTTTTATAAGTCTCTTATAGTTAACATATTTAATATTTCCTTTAGCCATAATCCCATTTCACCCTTCATCATGTCATGCTTGGATTATAACTTTGTAACAAATGTTCTCATTTCCAGTCTCCACCCCAACCCCATGCCATGTCCAATCCATCTTGCACATTGCTGCCAAATGATTGTTCCTTTTGTCAACAATGTCCAGTGTCTCCCAGAATATGACAGAACATTTCAATATCTCAGTTTAAGGGTCAAGATTTATTTAAAATTTCCTCACCTTAAACTCTTGTTGTTCCTCTTCCCATCACTTCTATTCCAGGCAAACTAGCTTTCTTCCTATTGCAGGAATGGATTTCCCACTTCCATGCCTTTCTTCAAACCATTTCCCCTCCTGGACTGCCCTTCCAACCTAGTTTATATGTACCCTGGCTCATGGAAGCTTTCCTCAGCAAGCTCTGCTTTATTTAACCAGAGAGCATATATTTGATAATAAGCACATGCTCATGTACTGTTAGTAATCCTTTTGTTTTCATGTCCCTTATCTCTTCAGCTAGATTTCAAATTAAAGCATGAAGACAATTTCTTGTCATTTAAAACATACAACTTTATTGATGATACACAAATGAAGTCTTTGGTGGATAAATTCAAGTCAAAACAAATAATAGCAGAGTAGGCCATTCACGATGGACAGATTCACTGTCAAGTCACATAGAAGAACCAGTAAAAATATTCCATCTAAGCAGCACGATTAAAATCACAAATGTATTTTCAGTACAAGAGGACTATTTGGTATTCATAAATGACTGTCACAGATAAGATCACTCTGGATGATTATTCAAAACTGGCAGCTGAAAGGATCCCTTTACTATACAAGCAAATGGAAAAGCAGTAACTTTCAATTTTCAATGCTTCCAGACTACAAGAACAAGGAATTTCAAGTCTTTTGAGAGCACACAACAATCAAAATTTGTTCACCAGTTTTATAACTTTCACTTTTACCAAGAGGTCATGGTGATTTGCTAAGGCTCGAATTTTCTTAACGCACACTCCAGATGTAGTGCATAAGTAAAAAAGGGAACCTTTGTTGAATTCTCTGTAGTTGAACACTTCTGCTCTGAGATTGTCATAGATAATCTCAAATAGAGTAAGGGCATTGATAAGAATTTCTGATTCCACGTAAGAATTATACAGGGAACTAAATGATGATGGCACTTGGGTACTGAGAAGTTTTTTAAGCATATCTGGATTTTCAGCAAAATTGGAAAGTATTTTCAAAATCTCAACCTTGATTTTCCCACCTCCCTGAGATAACAAACGGAAAAAGTTTGCAATGGAATTGACAAGCAGGTGCTGGTAGTCATTGGTAATAGTCATGTTCGTTAAAAATTTTAGTCCAACTACCTGTACTGCTGAGTTCAGGTTAGAGGCCATAATATCATCCATTACTTTGTTCATGTATACCTGAAGACGGCCCTGGTTTTCATAATTTTCACTCAGGTTATTCATGGCCATTAAGGCTTTTTCTTTAATGTGGGGATCAGTTTTGTTGATCATGTTTGCAATAATTGGGAGGCCTCCCAATTTGCGAATCGTCTCTTGGTTACATGAATAATTGGCATTGTTGCTCAAGGTGAGCAAAGCTACCTGTTGAATGAAGGGATCATCTGATTTCTGAAGCAAGGCAAGTACTTTCCTGAGATCTCGGACACCCAGAATCTCATCAATTTCATAAGGAAAGGGGCGCTTCTGCATGGGAACAGGTTTTTTCCCTCTCCCTCTGCGCTGGGTTTCTGGTTCAGAATCCAAATCCGACTCTGTGTCAGTCCACCCAGATTCCCCTTCCTCAGAGTCAGGGACCTCTGCTAGGAAAGCCTCTCCCCCATTAGCGGAGGCTGCAGCAGCAGCTGCAGCCCCATCCCCAGGGCGGAATCCCATTCCCAACTCATCTACTTCAACCTTGCTTTTCTTGCTCTTGCCTTTGCCTCCAGTCCGGGACCGGGTTCCACCCTTGGCTCCACCTTTGGGCACAGCTCCAGTGGCAGAGGCAGCCTTAGGTATAGCCCCAGTGTGAGCCCCAGGGGTTGCTTTCTTGCCAGCTACTGCTGTTCTAGGAGACCCTGAAGTTCCAGGAGCCTCTGCAGCCCCAGTAGGTGCTGCTGACCCAGCAGGCAGTGTGGGCACAGGAGACTCGGCCACCTCTGCAGGTGCTGCCATTCCAGAAGTCCGGGCTACCTCAGTAGGTGCTGCCACCCCAGGAGCCTCCACAGCCTCTGAGGCTGCTGCCACCATAGCAGATGCTGCTGCCCTGGGAGGTGCTGCTGTACCAGGAGACACTGCTGCTCTAGGAGGTGCTGCTGCTGCTCCCCCATGAGCTGCCACTGCCCCATGAGTTGCTGCTGCCCCTGGAGATGCTGTAGCCCTGGGAGGTGCTGCTGCCCTGGGAGGTGCTGTTGCCCCGGGAGGTGCTGCTGCCCCGGGAGGTGCTGCTGCCCTGGGAGGTGCTGTTGCCCCGGGAGGTGCCACTGCCCCGGGAGTCGCTACTGCCCTGGGAGGTGCTGCTGCTGCCCCGGGAGTCACTGCTGCCCTGGGAGGTGCTGCTGCTGCCCCGGGAGTCACTGCTGCCCTGGGAGGTGCTGCTGCTGCCCCGGGAGTCACTGCTGCCCTGGGAGGTGCTGCTGCTGCCCCGGGAGTCACTGCTGCCCTGGGAGGTGCTGCTGCTGCCCCAGGAGTCACTGCTGCCCCGGGAGTCACTGCTGCCCTGGGAGGTGCTGCTGCTGCCCCGGGAGTCACTGCTGCCCTGGGAGGTGCTGCTGCTGCCCCGGGAGTCACTGCTGCCCTGGGAGGTGCTGCTGCTGCCCCGGGAGTCACTGCTGCCCTGGGAGGTGCTGCTGCTGTCCCGGGAGTCACTGCTGCCCTGGGAGGTGCTGCTGCTGTCCCGGGAGTCACTGCTGCCTTGGGAGGTGCTGCTGCCGCCCCAGGAGTCACTGCTGCCCCGGGAGGTGCTGCTGCCCCAGGAGGTGCTGCTGCCCCAGGAGTCACTGCCACTCTGGGAGGTGCTGAAGCCCTTGACGCCTCTGCTGTGCTGGGAGCTTCTGCCACTGCAGGGGCCTCTGCAGCTGTGGGAGCCTCTGCCACCATAGGAGGTGGTGCCACTGAAGAGGCTGCTGCAGCCACGACTACTGATTCAATCTTAGGCCCAACCCCAGCTCCATCTGTCTCCTGGACCTGATTTCCTGCCCCACTCTGAGCCTCGGGGCTAGACACAGCTGGGACCACTGGCTCAGCTCCTGCAGTATCAAGAGCAGAGGCTTCATCCTGAGCCTTGTCCTCTGCCCCAGTATGGACTGGAGCTGGGGGACTGAATCCTGGCCCAAGGTCAATAGTGAACCCAGCCCTTAGCCCAGCTTTAGCCCTGGCTCCAGTCCCAGCTGCAGCCCGGTTCTTGGGCTTGGCCAGTCTCTTCTTCTTCTGGTCTCTTCCCCTGGTGTATTTGTAGACGCAGTACCAGGCACCAGCCCCAATCACTATCCCTGCAGCTACACAGCCAGCATCCCGAACACGGCTCATGGTGCAGCTGGTGTGATTCTCTGATCCAGGGTGTAGAATTGGCTTGCCTAAGTGGGATGTGTGCACGTCAAGGTGAGGTCTTCAGCTCAGGCTTGTGAGTTTTGCTGAGGCTGTGAGCTGAGCAGAACCCTGGGGTAAATGTTAGAAATGATTAGGGTGGGCTGGGGTTGTGGCTCAGCAGTAGAGTGCACATCTAGCATGTGTGAGGCCCTGGGTTTTGATCCTCAGCACCACATAAAAATAAATAAATAAAATAAAGGTATAAAAAAATTTTAATAAAAAAAATGAGGTTTAGGGCTCTGGCTCCCTTTGTGTCTAAAAAGGCCTACTTACAAGAGAGTTTAGGAGCACAACGCTTTGTGGGTGTGCTAGCATCCAAATACATGTGCCAAGGCCTGTGTTTGCTGATTTAGAGAACAGGTCCTATCTTCACCCTAGCTTACCCTCTCAGTGACAACAGAATTTCCTTGACCCTTGATGAGAGGCAGTATGAAGACTAGTGGAGAGTGAGAACTCTCAGATTCAGTCCTGATGTTCCCACCCCCACCCGTGTAGGTGCCTAGATGGTACACATACCACCTTCCTGGGATGAGAAGCAGTTAGCTGTTTTCCACTGGACCTGCAGTTGCACAGAGCCTAAGAGGCAAATGGACCTGCAGACAGATAACAAAAGGCTTTTTTTGAGTCTTTGGTGAACATATTCTGGTTCCCTTCATGATTTGTATTCTTGTGGATCAAAATCCCTCCCCTTCCCCCCCACTAAGGTTCCTCTTTTTCCTCTCTAGCCTTTTCTCCTTAAACTATTAACTAAGGTGAATGCCACGCCCCTTCCTCTGCACCAAAAAGTACTGGCCTAGGCAAGGGGTACCTTTTCAGGAGAGAAGATGCAGGAGGAGGAGCTATGGTCTTACTCTGCTCTGATTTCTGCCACACCCACACCATGGTCCCCAGACAGTTGCCACCCTCAACACTGACCTCGGAGGTTTCAAGGTTGCTTCTTCCTTCGGTTTAGTTAGAGCTTCAGGCAAAGACAGACTAAAGGGCAGAAATACAGACTGCAGACGTTGGAGACTGAAAGCCTGGTGGATGGATCAGCACCCAAAACAAGATTTCTATTAATCGCCTTTCAGTATTATTCGCACACCAAAATGTTCAACAATTCTACCTCTCAATTCCCTCGTTTCCTCTATTCTTCCTATCCCACCCCCAATTCCCCCTCTTGCGCAGGCTCCCCAGGCATTCAACCCCTCCTTCCTCTTTGCCCCGCCCCCAGCCGCCATTTCTCCCAGAACACCGCCACACCCCTTCTTCTGCACCCTAGCGGGAGGCGAGGGGAGGCGGCGGGGGGCGGGGGAGAGGGAGTGGGTGGGAATTGGTGAGAAGGGGTACTTCTACCGAATGCTGGATCAGTCGCAGCATGGGGGATTTTAGCCAGTCGATTTAGTGTCACTCCCCTATTTTTTACTCTTTAACCTCCAGGCCTAGCGTTAGACTGCATTATCCTGCAGAACAGGAGCAGTTTTGCCTTCTCGATTTCAGGGTCGTGATTTTCCAGGGTTTCTCCGCTCTGGGCTCCGCCTCCCGCCCCCTCCCCCCACGCCAGTCCTCCGATAACCGCCATTTCTCCCTCCTGCATACCCGAATTCCTTTTCCAGGACTGAAAAGATGAGGGTGAAAAGCCTTGCGAGCTGGAGGTGTCTGTAAAAGCAGTCTGGGTATTAGAACGGTGGTTTTCAGGGTTCCCCCCTCCTATGAAGCTCAGACAGCGCCAAACCTGCCATCTCTTTCACAGAGGCTGGCACACCCATTTCCCAGTACCCCCAAATGACAGAGGGCTCGCCGGGGAGGGGAGGGGAGGGGAGGGGGAGGACAGGGATGGTAGGGGTGGGGGATGTCTGCAAAGTAAGGGCGGGAGTGAAACGTCCAGATTATTTCCCTACTGCAGCCCCTGCGGTCACCCATTCCCAACCTCCCCGCTGGCCTTGTGTGCGCTGCCACGTTTATTTCTCTTCCCTCCTCCTCTCAAAACAGGACAGGATGTGGGGTGCAGGGCCTGGGTGTCAAAAAATAAAATAAAAACAAAAACAAAGCATTGACTGGAAGAGGAAGCAAGCGGATTCCTCTCAAAATCCATCAAGGTTTTTTCTTTCCCACCCTCTCTTCCCTCCACCCACCAAAACAAGCTACGTCTAGGCGCCAAGGATCTAATCTTGAAAGCAGGCCTGAAGCGGCGAGGAAGAGGCAAGCGAGGCTTTAGATTCCCGCATCCCTAGGCTACTCCTATTCAATGGTCCCAGGACATGCCCACCCTCACACCCACCTGCAGGGATCAGGGGAAATGTTCTCCTCCTTCTCCTCCTCCTCCTCCTCCTCCGCCTCCTTCTCCTCCTCCTCCTTCTCCTCCTCCTCCTGGCCTGGGTTAAATGCTCAGCAGTGCGCAGCGTAATAGAGTTGGTACCCAGAGGAGGACAGGGAGTCGGCGGCCAGGGCTTTAAGTACCTTTGCCCACGTCAGCTCCTAGTCACGTGGGGGCTGCATCTCCAGTAAGCTTGGGTTCCCCGCTTTCCACTCCCACCAAGAGTGTGAGCCCCCTCCTTTATCCCCACTCTCATCTCACCCCACCACATCAGGTCCTGTCACTCATTCTTTGCCTTTGTAGTTCCGGAGGCCAGAACAGAAGTAGCCCTTTCTCCATGTAAGAATTTGCTTTTCTCTGATTACCGTGGAGGGGATGCATCTTCTGGAACAGCAATTGTGTGTGTGTGTGTATATATATATATATATATATATATATATATATATATATATATATACTTTTTGTTGGAGGAAATTTTTCATTCTTTTCTGGGCTATGGATACTTGTCCCTCTATTTCCAATCTTCCAGCCTTTACCTATCCCCCCGCCCCATTTCCCTTGCAGTTTCATGCTCCCCTATAGATAAAGAACAGAGTATCAGAAAGGAAACAAGAAATAGGAATGGGGTCTATACTTCGGAATATTCTTATTTTATTTTTAAAACTATTACCACACTTTATTTTTATACTGAAAATTACAATAAAACAAGAATTCAGTGTGGGAAACAGCAACAAAAAAGGGACAGCGTGTGTTGCTAAGTAAACAAAACAAGATTTCCCACTTCATTGGAAGGCACCATTAATTTTGGTTAATTTTTACCACATAGAAAATGAATTCCATTGGCCACGTGGTGTTTTCAGAACACGCTAAGGTGTTTGAACATCTAAAAATGGATTTTTTTCTCAACAAAGTAAGCATATTTCAATATGATCTGTAAATTGATTCATGGAGAGGTGTTCATTTGTCCAGTCTTATTTATTTTGGACAAATAATATATTAATTTTCCTCCTTCTGGGGAACCCTCTAAGTTGGACAAATAAATGACCCTGTCTTGTTCTGTTAAAGAAACACATTTATTTAATATTACCAAGCCATTCCTGACTGCCGTGTGAACCTTCTGTAATTTGATGGTTATAACTATGACAGTTTTCAATACCTGTCCTTGGATTATATTCCAGTTTAGTGATTCAACTCAGGGCAAAAGGATGAGCTGGGAATCGAAGGAAATTAAGGGTGTGAAGGGTGAAAGCTAGTCAAATCCTCCCTGCCCTTTCAAGATGGATGGAAGGTACTGTTCTACTATCCCCTCCCATATTTCAGAGCCTTTCGTCCACTGAATTCAGATACTTTCCTCTGTTACTTTTTTCAAAAATATACATGGATACGTAGCCAAGGTGGTGACCTGAGTAAATGCATTTGGCCCCTTCTCTCCATCCTTCAGATTCCTCTAGGGGTAACTTAACTGTGCATAGAAAAGATTGCTGTTCCCACCTGCTGCTGCAGCTGAGAATTTCCACACAGCCTGAACACCTGATTGCTGAGGCTAACTCCCAGGCCTGCCTATTGTCTGTTTTTATTCATAGTGCCCTTGTAAATACTGTTTTTATCACTATGTGCTACTACTACATGGCCTGAGAGGTGTAGCCTCTAGGGCTTCTCTCCTCCTTAACTCCAGGACACTTATGAAGAGACTAGCCTTGCTGCAAGGTCACTGCTTGCTAGTCCATATTCACCTTGGGGTCCCCTTAGTCAAATGTATGGCCAGACCCAAGCAACAATCCTGACTGACCACACTGATTGGCCTAGAATAGGCATTCTCACCTGGCCAACTCTGTAGACCACCTGAAATTGTATTCGCAAGATTTGTTTTGTGACTATATGTATGCTTAAGCATACTTCAGGGGGTAGGATTAGAGGTCCTTGACTTCATGGGCTTCTCAAGGGGTCAGTGACTCCTTCTGCAGATAATAAGAGCCAAGACAATGTCCTCAAGGGTCTGTGTTACATATAATAGTCCAGATTAGGAATCTTGTTGTTTTTTTTTTTTGTCTTGGTAATAATATTCAAAACAGGCTAGGGATGTAGCTCAGTGGTAGAACACTGATAAGACATGGGCAAGGTCCTTGGTCCAATCCCTAGCACCACAAAAATTAAGGAAATAAAATATACTTGGAAAGAAACTTGTTCTATTTTTTCCACTCCTTGCCACTACTAACAATTTCCAATTTTCTTCTATGCACATATTAGCAGATGCATTTACACTTATTAATCAAGTTTCAAATTGAGCAACAATAATAAAAAGAAAAGCATTGGAATTTGTATTGTAATTGCAGCAAATCAGCAGATTAAATTGAAGAACATTAACACCTTAAAATTGAGACTTTCTCTCTAAGTATGTTAACTTCATTTTGCTTCACTATGTAAATCAAATTTCAGGAGTTTATTTAGCTAAGTAATTCATATTGTTTGGTAGGTTTTTCTTAGGTATTTAATGTAGTCTTTGAGGATGAAATACTATTTCTTTTCCTAATTATACTTTCTGATAGGAAATTTTTCATTTAAGAGAAAATGTTATATTGGATATTTATTTTGAATTTACCAATTGTGTGTGATTGGTCTTACTAATTTCAATAGCTTTCAGGTGATACCTTTGATTTGTTTAGGTATATACTTTATGTAATTGCCCAAAAATGATTTTTTTCATTTCTTTCTTTCCAATATTTGTCTTTTTTCCTTTTCTGCATTTGACCAAGACTTCCTTGCAAGTCTCCTGATCTTGTTCTAGAAATCAATGGGAATACATATTTTTTTCATCATTTAGTGGAACTTTTGCTGTTTCTGATATTTTCTTTTTTTCAAGGATATTTTCACTTATATTTACTGGTATCACACAAATGTAGTGTACAGAAATAATATCAGTGAGTGGAGACTAGTCATAATTATGTGGTCTTGGTAGCCCACAGGGAGTGATGAATTTTCCAGGTCAGAGAGCTTCCAACATATTCGTTATTGGGGCTGGATTTTTTTTAAATCTAATTTAATCTAACCAATAATGGAACACTAAATTTACATATGATTCTTTACTAGATAAATGAAGTTTCTTTATTCCGATTTCACTAATAGTATTTTTAAAAGTTAAGAATGGCTAACATTTTATCAGACATTTTGATTGTAAGCTTCCTTTTCTCCATCAGTTTGCTGATGTAATGAATGATGTATATAGACCACTTTCCTTACCACCTTTGTCTCCCTATAGTCTATTCTCAACACATCCAGAGACAATGCCCTTTGTACAAACTCTCCATCCTTTCCCTGTATTTTTTACAGTAAATACAAAAGTACTTACTACAACTAACAGGGCCTTGCCCTATTGAACATTGTTACATTTCTGTCTTATCATCTATTGCTCTCTTTCTCTCTTTCTCTAGTCATCCTGCCTTCCTTGATGTTTCTGGAACATCCTGGACATGTTCCTTTCACAGAACCTTTGGTTTGCTTATGCCCCTGCCTGAGATGTCCTCCTCCTAGTCATCACCATACATCCCTCACTGACTTTAGGTCTTTATCTAATAGGTGACCTTTCTAGTGAGTCTTTCTCTGGTCATTTTTTCTAAAAGTTCAACCCATCTTGACTTCATGTCATGCTCTCTTTGTTTTTTCCTGCCTTTTTTTTAAACTCTTTTGTACTTATCTCAAACAATATGCTATATTTTTGTTTATTTTGTTAATTTATTGTTTCTTTTACCAGGATTAAGGGCTAGGGATTAGAGATTTAGGTCAACTTTATTCATTGCTGTAACCACAGCATCAAAAACAGTGCTCAGTAAATGTGTGGAAAAATGAACAATTTAAGGAATGGCTTCCCAACAGTGAACTATCTTTGTATCCCAGAAATAAAGCTATATGGTTATAGCATATTAGCATATTTGTAAGTTATGCTGTTTTCAGGTTACAATATGTAGAAGATATTAAGATTTCTTTGAATGGCATGTATAATTCTTTGAATTATTGTTTATGACATGCCTTTTAAAAATAAATAATTTTATAATTTTCCAATAATAAAAGGAATACACATTTGTGTAAAACATATAGAAATAAATGCTAGCAAATAACAAAATCCATTCCTACTCTCTGTTGCTTTTTTTTGACACTCATCCCCCATCCCCATTTTCAGGTGTTTTCAGGACTCCAGAGGTGAACATTGGTTATTTCAAAAAAGAGGTGGAGAGAACAGAGAGAAGGATGAAGCTGTTCCCCAGAAAAGAAATGGAAAGGTCATAGCTCAAGAGGAGATGGTGTCTCTTCTAGTAATCAGAGAAGGATGACATTCTTGTATAAGTGTGGAAAGAACAAGAGGGAAGGCAGTATGTGTGTTAGTGGAGTCAGAGAAGGAGGGAAGGCAAGGAAGGCAAGTTGTCATCTGCTTTACTAATAATGAGTAGACAACTGGGGCCAAATTCACGAGTGACATGGCCTCATATCATCAGGAGCTGAGGTGCTGAAGTCTTGGTCCAGATATTGGTTCTTGTTCAGGTACCAGCTCCCTATTTTCTTGAAGTCAGTGAAATTGTGGCAGTGAAAGGAAAAAGATGAGGAGGAAGCCTGTCCTCATCTCTGTAGGTCCCTGTGAAGGTGGCTACAGATTGGAAACCCCTATCATGGGGGTTGAGGGTGGTAACACAGTTTTCAAGTTTGAAGGTGCTTTTCTGATTCCCCACAAGGATACCCAAACCCAGCCTCTTTCTCATTTCATGTCTTCTAAAAGACAGGACAGTGCTAGCAGTAGAAATGGTTGGCACTGGTGACTTGAGAAGGAGGAGGGAAGTCAGCTGTGTCAGGGAACCTAGCAGTAGAGGACTGTGAGGTGACACACAAGCTTGTCAACCTGAACACTGAACAGGGAAAGGTCAGGGTTTGGACTCATATTGGGAAGTTGGACCACCCATTGTTTACTGTTTGTTCCTGTCTGGTTCTAGCTTTGATCTGTGTCTGCCAGTCTGTCCACTAGTGGTTGGGTAAGTGATGCTGTAGGAAGAAGAACCCAAAGCCTCATTTCCTTCCTCCTTTCCCTCCTCCAAACACTCCTGCCCCTGGGTCCAGCTTGACTGCAGCTTCAAACTCCTGCCTACCCACAAGATACACTCACTAGCCTAAGACAGCTCTTTCAGATTTTCTCATCAATGCAGCAACATGGTCAGTGCTCAGAATCTGGGCTTGGAGTTAGTGGGACTGGTGGTGGTGTCTGGTGCCTTGATGGTGGTTGTAGTGGTGCTGGTGCCTGACTGACTGACCTGTGGTGGAGAGCGGATCAAGAGAACAGCTGATTGGTAAAACATTAATCCTAGCCACAAAAAGGTTAGAAAATACAGAAAGCAGTAAGGAGAAAATAATTAAATAAGCTACCTGTAATGACTATTTCTTGTCTTTCTCTCTGTGTTAAAATGTGGTTATGTGTGTTTTACTTTGTTGCAAGTCATACAGTTTATATTGTCCTGGAGTTATTTTTTCAGGTAACATTGCAGGGTATTACACTTATTAGTTCATGAAAATGCTTCATAAATATTCTATTAACAGAATATTTCATAAGAACAAAATATAATAATTATAACCTTCCCTTTTGATGTCTTGTCATGTAGCATATATGAAACCTTGTTCTCAGGACTCGGTGTGAAAAAAATATCAGATGTCTGTTTGCTAAACAAATAACTGTATGTAGACTATAAATTCCATCCTACTAGGATGGCAGGACATCCTGTCACAGTGCTTTGGAGGTAGTGCCAAGCTTCTGGGGATACACATTACCAAAATATGAGAGGATATCTTTTCACATTAGTTATAGCTGTGATGCCCATTATGCAAGTTTTCATAAGCCTTTCAATGGACCAGTTAGGCAGCTCCTGTGCTATGATGGGTATAGAGAGGACAAAAATTGGAGAGGCTAAGATCCTTGGGTAAGATCTAGCCTTTCAGATGCAAGGTGCATCATATAGCCATCAGCATTGAGTTCTTACTGTTTGGACTGTTAGGAAACAAGTCAGAGGTTCCCTTCCCCCCTCGTGTTTGTGTGTGTGTGTGTGTGTGTGTGTGTGTGTGTGTGTGTGTGTATATAGGGAAAGGGAGTATGTTTTTTAGTGTGAAGGAAACCCCTCACTCCCCAAACCCTGTTCTTCACAGTGGACTTGGGGTTTTGGGAAAACAAATTCTGGGAAGTCCTGCCACAAACTCTATGAGAAAAGGAGGCATTGAGTTGGTTTGACACAGGAAAGGAAAATGGAGAACACAGACACAGAGATGAAATGTACATTAGTACACTAGTGTTGTAAGTGGGGTTCCCCAGAAGAATAACATGAGATGGGGATTCTTGTGATAATGGTTTGTTGAGGGAGTGTTCTTACATGAAACATATATGGAAGTGTGGGGAATAACATAGAATAGGGAAAGAAACTAGGTGTAAACATAGTTTAGCTGAAGTCTAGCCTCAGCCCAAGGAACTCTGTAACATGAGGGGTACCAAGGAATTGACACCCTTTGAAACAATAGAGCCAGGATTTTATATCCACTGATTTCAAGCCAGGATGCATGGTTTGGGTCAGATGAAGAGAGAGAGGTTTTGACTCCCCAGGTATCCTAGACAAAGTAGTTCTGACAAGGGTGCAAATATTAATGTTGCAGTCAACACTCACAGCAACTGTTGATGCACTGGACTAGGTATCAAAAATGTCTACTACATCTATTATAACTAGCCAAACTGTACTCTTGCAAAGAAAATGTGCTTCCTACACATATGCCTCCATGCCTTATCAGGAAGACTTAATTTCAACATTACTAGATTTGGAGGCTAGTCATGTGTGCATTTTACCAGGAAATGACCAACTTCTCCATAAACAAAAGGCAAACGGAATAGTGCTTGTGCTTCACTAATTTTCTAGTAGTTATCTCAGAAATATTCCCTCTCAGATGCTAGTTTTCTTCTTTATAAACTAGAATAAAATTTTCTTCAATGTATGAATTTCAGAGGGGGACTGTGAACTCAATTTAGCACCTAGTGAGAGAGTGTTCCGTGTATAATGAGATTAGTGGCTAGTACAGAGATTGAATGAAATTTAGACACAGGATGTGTAGCTTTGATCCATTTCAAATGGGTTATGGCAGGTGTTAAAACTGACTGCCATAGAACTTTCTTCTGAAAAATTTGAAACTATTGGAAAAGCTGCTAAAGGGCGGACTGGTGTTGCTCGCTTATACAATCCAAGGTAAGCCAAGCAGATGGACTGACAAATGTACTGTATGATAATCCAACATCCGTATGGTACCCCTGGTCTCTTGGTGAAATATGGTGTCTTTAAGGGAAATTAAACTTTGAGCCCATATATTGCTAATATGGAAGAAAAATGAGCTTCATTTCTTTCTGTGGCTCCCTTACTCACTGAATGTAGTTAAAATTTAGGAGACAGGATATTAGAAAGACAGGCCATTTCATATGAGTTATTGCTGAGACACATATTGTCCTAGACTGCAAATGCATTTTAGGCTCAATGGCTCTGGTGCATCTGCTGTAGGCTAGGGAAACAACAATCTTTGTCAAAACTATAGTTTAGTCTCCCTGGTACAGCACATGGTTGTCCTGTCTGGGGCTTGTCATATCTTTGTTGAAGTAGGCACAGTTGTATACTTGTTCACTAGCCTCATTTCTTCATCTTAACTGACCCTTTCCCAGAACAGAGAAATTTTTTGACTGGGTAGAAATACTTGTCACTTTAAATACAGGTTATCTTACTCAACTTCACAGATGAGGTAGGAAGAAGATGAGTAAATTGAGCAAGACCCTATAGAAAATGATGGATTACTAGATAAGTCTTTTCTCATTTTAAAAGCATGTATATAGTTAAAATATTTAAATGTTGAGAAATTGTACTGTAATTCTATTAAATCCCCCTTCAGCCCCCAATCAATTTCATTTATAATTAAAAGTTATACATTCTAATGTTGTGAGATAATTAAAATAGTACATCACATTATATGATACAATGTGAGGGCCTATAAAATGCGTCTACATAACAAGGATTCCTATGTCTTAGCTAATAGCCTATTTTTATTTAGTACTAGTATTTTCATAATTCAAATTGGATGTAACATGATTGATCAATTAGAAAACCTAACTTGTATTATATATTTGGTAATAATGCCATCAAATTCAAAAGCCTCTACCACCTGCATTAAACAAACAAACAAACAAACAAACAAAACAAAAAAAAAAACTTAAGGACACACCAGATAGTTGGGATGCCTTTAAGCTTTGTTTATCCTAACAGTGGATGATAAAAGTGATAAAAAATTGTCAAGAATGTATAAGAAACTTTGTGCTAATGATAAAGCTGGTTGTGATTAGGAAAAGGAAAGATATTATTCCTGAACAAATGTTTCATGTAATCAAACCCTGAATTTGAAAAAAAAATACAAACATACAAAAAAAAAAAAACCCTGAATTTGTTCACCGAAGTCTCTTTTATAGGTGTGCACTTACACCTTTAATAAAATCGTTATTAATGAAAGTCCTACAGCAAATATAACTTTGCTTTTTGCAAGTTTGAACTTTTCTAGACCTTAATTTAATTTTCATCATTGAAACAGGTGTTTTCACAAGGAAATTGTTAAGTACAGAGTTTCTTTGAAATGCAAATACTACTTTATGGGAGAGCAGGGTGTACTAGTGAGTCATGTGAAACATTAGGTAACCATGACAATCCTGACTACTAAGTGGAGGAGTGCCTTTCTTTCTTTATATATAAAGAAAGAAAAAACACACACACACATACACACACATATAGTTGTTAATAGACCTTTATTTTATTTATTTATATGCAGTGCTGAGAATCAAACCCAGTGCCTCATACATACCAGGCAAATGTACTACTGCTGAACCATAGCCCCAGCCCCAGGAGGAGTGCCTTTCTGTTATCTAGTTCTAGGGCTTCTCAAGGATCTGAAAATCTATAAAAAAAAATGTCTTTCATCTATTTTAGTTTGATTTTAAAGGGTGAATCTAGCACTGGTTCACTGGCTGATCATATAATCAAAATCTCTTTTGGGACTCTAAATCAATCTCTTGGAATGTGTGAAATTCCCATGTTATATGTTGCAGTAGATCAGATGGTAGCTTGAGAAAGGGAACCCTTACCTTGAGTGCTAGAATCAACACCTAGAACTGCCCTGTCAGTATCAGACTAACCCTCCTCATCTAGAAATCATAAAACTGATTCTTGATCATGGATACAGTGTGTTTCTCAAGCACTCTTCCTTCCTCCTGATGCCTGGATTAAGAGCCCTAGGGTTGGAGCCTTTAGTTTGTCCTAGGGCAGGAATAATAAAAATAAAGTGATAATAATAATGAATATGATTAAAGCTTTCTAAGTATTATTGATTTCAATGTTTACAAAACCTTATTTGAGTTAGATACAATTTAGAGATGAGAAAAGAGAGATTCAGAAAAGTTAAGCAACTTTGCCAATGTGGGTACAGCTAGAAATTAGTGGAGGTGTGTTTGAAATGTCTCCAAAACCCACTGTCCACTACTAGATTACAGTGCCTTTTAAAGTACATGTCTAAGAAGTCCTCATTTTCAGGCTCTGGGCAAGTATCCATACATTTGCATGACAATGTGTGTGTGTGTGTGTGTGTGTGTGTGTGTGTGTCCTTGTGCACTGGGATTTTACTTAGGGCCTCACATGGGCTAAGCATGTGCTACAAGTCCAGCCTCCTCATCACAACATTTGACCACACATATCACAAACCATCTTATGACATTGTTTTTTACATCCACTGGAATGTTCTCTAAAGGCTCCCTTTACCATTTGGCTTCATTCTAGGAAACAAACTATTTATCATTCAAGAAGCAGTAATTGGATAATTTGAATTATTTTTACTCTCCCAATGGAATATAACTATGCTACTGAGGTGTATTCCAATTGAATAAAACTTATCTTTTCACAAGTGTGGTATCATCATTTTTACCTATATAAATGGTCATTATATATGGTTCAATGTAATGGTGTAATGTTAACATGATTAAAAATATACTATTCAAGTTGGAATGCAGAGAAAGTAAAACTCAGATTTAGAGAAATGTGCTTTTGAAATTTAAATATCTACAAATGGTAGTAGTATTGACTATATTTGTTTGGAGGACAAATAACTAAAAGCCTGTCTGTGTGAGAACAACTGGAGGCAGATAGGCTAAGACTTCCATTTGAGTATGTCTGATAATCATTAGCTAGATTATACCTATCTGCTATTAGTTTGGTTTTCAAAATTAACTCATTATTAAGAACTTTTTGATATGCTGAGGGTCTTATTTTGTAAATTACAATAATTATTTTCTTCAGGCAATGAAAAAATTTAATTGCAAGTTTTAATATTAGACCTATAAAGTCAATAATGAAACAGTTTATTATGTATTTAATTAATAATGTAATGTTGTGATACTAATCATGCACTGCTGAATTAATTATGTATGCAGTTAATCATGCAAGATTTGATAAGGTGTGCTTTGGACTATGACAACTCCAGAATTTGCAAAAGGTATACTAGATCATTCAGTGAATGTATTACACACTTTTTCCAGGGAAACTTCAATATCTTGTAGACCATAGTGTCTGAGAATACTTCAAATTGCTGTATCTTAGAATACGCAAATCTTTTGGCTAATAATCTAGTTCAGTGGTTTCCAAAAGTTTTATTATGGGCCTCTATTGTCAAAAAATAGCATGCATACCAATGTACAGATATTTATCTCTTCATAAATAATAAGCATATAATATTGTGCTAACATACACATTGTAAAACATAAAACAATCATTTGAATGGATGAGAGAAAGAAAGCATCTTATACATCTGTTAGGGCTTGTGCATCCCAATCAGAAGATCACCAGTTCTAAATATGAGAGGTACATAAATTTATCTTTGCTTGGGAACAAGAGATAGGTATTTATCCATATGGAAAAGGCAACCCAAAAGTCAATGTTACATCTAAAAATCGAGAAAATGGGGATATAAATACTAAAGATTCAAAGTAAGCAATCACTAAATAAATAAAGCACTTTAATCAGAAATAAGAGAGTTTTTGTATTAATAAGAATATTGTTTTACTAGCTTATGAAACCAAAATATTTCACTTAGTGCAATCTAAAACAAGGGAGGATATAAACTCTGAAAGAAATTGAGATAGAACAGAAGGGAAGATAGGTAAACAGGAAACAAATAGAAGAAGTAATGATAGGTTAAAAGGAGACTAACATGGAAGGGGAAAAGAAACTAAATTTAAGATTGTTTATCCTATGTATACATTATTTTTAAAAATGAAGAAATGCACATTTTAAAAGAGGAAAAAAATATGAATCTAAGAATCTTCATGAACACCTTCACTTTTATTTTTCAATTCTTTTTCCTCCAGACATAAATTCTTAAAAAGTCGATGAATCTTAAAGTATTGTGAGTCCAGGTGATTAATGTCTACATCTTTTTTTGTAAAATAAAATTTTAGTTGTTGATGGGCCTATATTTAATTTACTTATTTATATACAATGCTGAGAATTGAACCTCACACATGCTAGGCAAGTGCTCTACCACCGAGTCTCAACCCCAGCCTGTCTACATACATTTTTGGTTCACACAACATACTTTCTTTAGACTAAATAAAATCACAGGAAATTTTTAAGACACTTGTGATATGGGTCTATTCCAAACATTATTTATTGACTAGATGATGTCAGCCTAGAGATCCTAAAGAGAACAAGACCACCATGATTTGCCTTGTAGTCCATGATTAAGAGTATTGAGCACACCAGGATGATGTTACTTTCCTCCTGGCCCCATAATCTGTTCACTGTTTACAAAGATTCATTTAAAAATAGCCTATATCCCCCAAAACATGTCTCACTGTTTTTTGGTACTGGGGATCGAATATAGGGGTGCTTAACCACTGAACCATATCAACAGCCCCCCTTTTCTATTTTGGGACAGGGTTTTTCTAAATTACCTAGGGTCTTGCTAAGTTGCTAAGACTGATGTCTCTTGAGCACCAGCACTACTTCTTCGTTTAAGTACATATCCTGCTCTATTGCTTGCTCTCCTAAAAAAAAAAAAATCTCCTTGCTTTTCTAAATCGATATTTATGCCTCTTTTGACCTTCCAGGGCCCAGGCAAAATCCACTTCTCCCTTTTTGGGGATCAAATCTGACCTCTATCCAATGATAGGATGAATTTACTGGGACTTGAACTTAAAATAAATCATATCATGTAAAATTTAACTGGGAGAGTAAAATAGGGTCAAACTTGCATTATCAATGGAAACACGGAGCTGGGGCTGTAGCTCAGTGACAGAGCACTTGCCTTGCAAGTGTGAGGCACTGGGTTAGGTTCTCAGCACCACATAAAAATAAATAAAAATATCATATCCATCTGCAGCTAAAAATATATTGAAAACAAAAACAAACAAACAAAAAACTAAGGAAACAGGGGCTGTGTGGTGCTCAGTGCCAGAGCACTTGCCTCACACACCTGAGGCACTTGATTTGATCCTCAGAACCACATAAAAATGAACAAACAAAGATATTGTGTCCATCTATAACTAAAAACCAACCAAACCAAACCAAAAAAAAAAAAAAAAACAACTAAGGAACCAGAAGAATTTGTTCCCAATAGCATTTCCAACACTGAGACAATCAAATTTGGGCTGGTGGTGTAGCTCAATGTTACAGTGTTGACATAGCATGCAGAAAGCCCTGTGTTCTATCCCCAGCATAAAAAAGCCAGATCCATAACAAATTCCACCTATTTAGCAAGGTATTAAAGACAGGAGACACTCTTGCTTGAGTGCCTATTGTAAAAGCCCAAAACTACTTAAAGGTGTGATGGCCAAAGATTCTAAAGGTGAAAATTGCAAAAGAACAGCAAGTATAGGGTCTTGAATAATGTCACATTGTCTGGAAAAAGTGGCATCCAGACTGACAATGTTGACATAATGCAGGCACAATTTATTAAATCATATCATCTCCCTGGGTATCAATAATGACCAGTGATAAGAAAGTGCATTGGATAATTAAAGGAATGCTTGTACTAAGACAAAATAACTAAAATCTGCTTCTAACAATAAATTATGAAACATTCTATTACCCTGTTTGATGGGATGTGTCATACACCTATAGTCAATTTTTTTTAGAACTGAAAAGAGAGGTATAAATTTGGCAGGGTAGGAGCTTTGGTGAGGTAATCACACACACACACACACACACACACACACACACACACACACACACAGCATTTGGAAATAGTTTCCCTTTGAAAGCTAGATGAGTAAAAGCCAGCCACAATGGACTCAAGAGTATACTGTAGGACACAGTGAAAGGGCTGCCCATCCAAGTGTGATAGCAGAATATGCACACTTGAACAGACCAGTCTTGATTGTGTGGGTCAAGGCAGATGAAAGGATGAAAGGGCATGCTCCAGGCAGAAGCCCAACATGTGCAGGAGGGGTGTGTGTGTGTAAGAGTGGCATCCAGGAGAAGTGGTCTAATGAGAGGCATTTTGGAGGCGGATGGATGGAATCAGAGTCCATTCAGTCCTCTCTGACTCAGAACTGTAGACTGGGTAATCTGAGAAGCAGAAGTTTGCTTGGAGGCTGGGAAGAACAAGGATCAAGGCTCCAGCAGATTTGTCATCTGGTGAGGATGCTTTGCAGATGGCAGCTTGTTGCTGTGTCATCATCACATGGTGGAAGGGGCCAAGGAAGTTTACTGATCCCTTCCTGGGGGTGGAACCCTTGAGACTCAATTCTTTTCCAAAGACCTTACCTCTTACTACTATCACTTGATAGTAGTTGTGTGAGTTGTGTGTTTTGTGAGTTTCAGCACTTAAATTTTGGGGGAAATCAAAAATCATGACTTAGTAGGTCGGATGGAGAGGTGTTTGTCAATGTTAGTTATTTTTGGACGTTTTAAAAAATTGACTTTTTTGAAGTCTAATTTACGTAGCATAAAATTAACTTTCCTTAAATGTACAGTTTGACAAACTTTGAAAAAATGCAATATGTAATATAAAATCCACCACAATTAAGATATAAGATATTCCCACAACTCTAAAAAGAACTTTCTAGCAGTCACTCCTCATTTCCCCATACTTCTACCCTTCAGTCTAAGGTAATCTAACTTCTGTCTCTATGGATTGGCCTATTCTATGTATTTCATATAAATGAATCATAAAATATGTAGCATTTTGTATTTTGGTTCTTTCACTTAATGTACTGTTTGCAAAGTTAATTGTGTTTATCATGTATCAGCACTTCATCTCTTGTTATTGCCCAATAGTATTCTATTGTATGAACATACCATATTTTATTTATCTATTCATCACCTGATGAACATTTGAGTTTTTTTCTGCTTTTTGCCTATTGTGAATAATGTTGCCACGAAAACTTTTCTATAGGTTTTTGTGTAGACATGTTTGCATTTCCCTTGGAGTGGAATTTCTGAGTCATAATTGACTTCATGTTTAACATGTTGAAGACCAGTCAAACTTATTTCCATGGTAACTGCACAATATTTATTCCCAACAGTAATTTATGAGTGTTCAAGTTGCTCGGTATCTTCTCCAACACTTGGTATTTGTAGCCTTTTAATTATAGTCATCCTAGGGGTGTGATTTTTGTTGTGATTTTATTCTCCATTTTACTAATGACTAATGATGTTGAGTACCTTTTCATGTACTTAATCTGCTATTTGTATATCTTATTTGATTAATTGTTCATTCAGTTCTTTTTTCTTATTTTAGTGTTGGGTTATTCATTATCTTATTATAGCATTTGAGAATTCTTTATGTATTCTGACTATGTTACTTAGCAGATATATAATTTTCAGTATTTTCTCTCAGTCTCTGGATTTTCTTTTGATTCTTTTAACAATACTGTTTGTCTCACAGAGAATCACTTATAAACTTTGATAAGGTAACTTACTATCAATTTCTTAATAGATTATGCTTTTCATGTCATGTCTAAGAATGCTTTGTCTAGCTAAGCATAAATGCATTTTTCTGTCTTTTTTTCTATTTAGTAATTGTGGAATTTATACCACTTTTGGAAAAGAATATCTTGCCCCATAGGATTAACTTTAATCTTTTTCTGGAAAATCACTTGGCCATATAAGTTTGTGTCTGCTTCTGGATTTTGTTCCACTGAACTGTATGTCCACACTTACCCTAATGCCATTAATAGTCCCCCACTTTTTTTGGTACAAGGTATTAAACTCAGGAGTGCTTTATCACTTTATTTTATCCTCAGCCCTTTTTATTTTGAAACAGGGTCTTACCAAATTGCCAAGGCTGACCTCAAACTTGCAATCCTCTTGCCTTAGCAGGAATAGCTGGATTACACACATATGCCACTATGCCAATATCACACTATTGTGATTACTATAGCTGATTGTACAGTGGGCTTAATGAACATAACTTACTTATTTTCTTTTATTATTGTAAAGTTGCCAAATCCAACTTTTACACTTAGGCAGCAATATTTTAGTCCCAGACACAAATTAACCAGGTATGATAGCATGTGGGCTACACCAAATTATTTTTCACAAAAGGAAAACCAATTTTATCTTCTTTTAGACGTAGTAACTAGCAAATTCATGCTGTCTTTGTCTCACTAGCCCCATCATGGTCTGGAAAACTGCTTGGCACTAGTAATTTCTCAGTGCATTTTTAAATGAATAAATGAAACAATGAATTAATTATGGCAATTTTTCTCTCACTCTTTTTGTCTTGCTCTCATGGTATTACTGGGCCTGGAAGTGAGGTATTTCTATTTTTGTGCTTTTCCTTGCCATCTTCAGACTCTCTTGTCATTTTTCACACATCCTAGTTCCTTTCAACCCTAAGCTATCAGACCAAACCACTGCTATTCCTCTTTGTTGCAGACATCTGCAGTCCTCCCAGTTTTTACCTCTTCATACACTGCAGACTTTAGCTTCTGGTTCACTGTCTACTTTTCTCCTTTCTATTAGTTTTGTTGTTATTCTTGGTGGCTTTAATACTATGTAAAGAATCTATTAAATAAACACTTCTCATCTCCATGATCTTACATTCACCTCATATTAGCTAACTACTTTCCTTTGTAATACTCTAGACATTATCATCACCAATAATTGTACTATTTCTGAAATGCAGATTTTAAGAATCATCTTTTATGTCATTTTCCCCTATGTACTTTCCCCAACAATTCTCCAGTTACACTGGGCTCTTTGATCCATTCACCCTACTACCATGCTTCACTGTTCATGACCCTCCTCCTATTCTTACTTCCTTCCTGCCTTAGTCCATTTTGAACTGATATAATGGAATACCACAGATTGGGTAAATTGTAAATAATAGAAGTTTACTTAGATCATGATTGTAGGGGATGGGAAGTCCAAGATGGAGGGGATGAATCTGGTGAATCATAATGTAATGAAAGGCCACACACACACACACACACACACACACAAACAGAGATTGAGAGAGAGATAATATATAGAGAGAAACATGAACTTGAAGCCTAAAGTATTGTTATGATTTAGTTGTGGGGTGTTCCACAAAAGCTCATGTGTGAGACAATGCAATTAAATATAGAGGTGAAACGATGATTGAGTTATGAGATCCTAAACCTAATCAGTGAGTTAGAGATTAACTGGGTGGTAACTGTAGGTAGGTAGGGTATGGCTGGAGTAGGTGGGTCTCTGGGGGCATGCCTTTGGGGTATATATTTTGTCCTTGTTCAGTAGAGCTCTCTCTGCTTCCTGGTGCCATGTCCTAAGCTGTTTTCCTCTACCACACTCTTCCACTAGTAGAGTTTGTCACATTTGGGCCCAGAGCTATGGAACCATCTGTCCATGAAATGCGACCTCTGAAACCATGAGTACCAAATGAACTTTTCCTCCTCTAAAATTGTTCTTTCTTGTCATGTCTTTTGGTCACAGCAGCAAAAATGCTGATTAAAATACCTTTCATAATCAGCATTAATCAATGCATGAGGGTGGAACCCTCAAGACTATCACTTCTACAAGGTCCCAAATCTCAAAATTGTTGCAATGGGGATTAAGTTTCCAACACATGAACTTTGAGGGACATAGTCAAATTATAGTACCTCCATATGCAGCTTATATCTATGATTCAGTTCCATAATCAATTTTTTGTATATATTCTTTTTTATAATTTTCTAATAGAGCTATTTTTAAATTTATTTTTTAGTTGTAGTTGGACACAACACCTTTATTTATTTATTTTTATGTGGTGCTGAGGATTGAACCCAGGGCCTCACATATACTAGGCGAGCGCTCTACCACTGAGCCACAACCCCAGCCCCTGTATACATTCTTAATTCAGTTGATTTTCTTTTACCTCTATCTTTGCATATCTAGGGTAATTTCAACCTTGGTTATACTCAGTTTTCCCCTTGTTCTTCTTCAATTTTTGATCAATTAAACCTCGCTCAATTCTGCTAGCTGTTCCCCCTTTTAAATTTTGACAAGTTTACACTGAAGATTGCCTGGCAATCCTACTACATTTCCCTAGTAAATTCACTTTCTTAATCTCTAAGATACTGTATACCATTTCCTTGTTTTTTGCAGACTTCAACACCAAGTGCAAAGCACTTAATGTACATTTGTATGTATTTCCTCATCAAATTTTATTATCATTCTTGAGGAGGTATAATAACTGACAGGAAAAAATATTGCTGCTCAGACAAGTTCCTGCCATTTCTTTCTGCATTCATTGCTGTGATTCTACTTGTGCTTTCTTTGCTATTATATAATTTCAAGCTCATATTGAAGGAAGATAAATGGTGGAGTTCTGTTTCTTATTATTCAGACTATCTCTAGTGCTAAAAACAATGAAAAATTTTGAATAAAATATTGAAAAGCTCTTCTTAAAACTATCAAAAGATTTACAAGATTTTAAGAAATTGCCAGATCAAGATTTAGATAAAAGCAAAACCCATTAGGTAAGGAAAGTACAGAAACTCTTTGTACCCTGAAGATATTTACCAAACTCTGAGAACCTGATTCCAAATTTTCATGGGCTAATGAGGTTTGAGGAACAAAAGACAACGTCCAGAATTTCTCTGTTTATGTTATAATAGTCTTAAAGAACATATCTCCTGATGCTAAAAGTCTTAGGGTAATTTTTTGTACACCAGGGAAAGTTACTTTAGCACTGAACAGATGGGAAGTTTTTAGGATGTTGAGGACTCTAGTGGTGTTCTCATGAAATTTTCAACTGAAGTATCTAACACGTGGTAGCTGAAAACCTTCATGTCACTACCTGCAAAGTAGACTTTAAGGAAGATGCATTACTGAGGATAAAGGACATTCATAAGGATAACCGATTTGGTATACTAGGACTAACTAACAATTTAAAATTTGTTTGCACCTAATAACGTAACTTAAAATATAAACAAAATGACATAATTATAATAAAAATAGACAAATACATAATAATAGAGCTTGTAATATACTTCTTAGTAATGGATACTACTAACAGACCAAAATAATAAAGACAGAGAAGACTTTAACATTTCTTTATTTTATTAATTTTCTCCATCATTGCCTATTGTGCATGAAATAATTATTCTGTGATTGAAAATAGAGGGTTAACATATATTGGCAGATGTCAATCAAGCCACATTCATCCAGCGATAAACTTGAGGTATTCATTGTGTGCTTTGATTTATTTGCATTGTTAATTGTTTCTTTATAAAAAATCAATATACATCCCACTAATTCTTTTAACAAATATATATCAAGTGCCTACTGTGTTTTAGGTACCATTATAGGTGCTGGGATGCATAAAGAACAAAACAGACAAAAATTTGTGCCCTCACAGAGTTTACATTTTAGTGGGGAAATACAGTTATTATATGCTAAATATAATGAATAATAATATCACAGAATATGTTAGAAGGTGATAAGAACTATGAAATAAAAATGGAACATTTTATAATGGATTTGAAGCTTAGGAAAAGGATTGCAAATTTAAAGGAAGGAATGAATAGACTTCATTGAGAGGTTAACACTTATTCACAGACCTAAAGCAAGAGAGGAATTGAGCTTTGCAGATAATTGGGTGAAGAAAAATTCTGGGTAAAACAACAGACAGGGTAAAGACTGAGGTAGCATACAGGACATTGTCATTGCTACACCTATATCTTGTAACACCCTTGTCCCCAATGATTCTGTGCATCCATCTCCCGATTCCTTTGCACTTTGCTTCCAAAGGCTGGCACCTGTCACTCTTCTGTCCTTGGGCTACTGGAGTTGCTTCATTTGTCTGTGCAGAAAGCTAGAAATCCTAGGAGTTTATGTTCCTAATATGGCACCATAAGTAGTGACTAACTGGTTTGGTGATAGAAAAATCAAATTTCCTTGGGTCAAGACAAGCTAAACTCTGAGTCATAATTTACACTTATGAGTCTCCTTCAGGATCAGACTGAGGTGTCTGAAATCTTAGTTGGATTCTTTCCTATTCCTGTCTTGCTTTTCCCACTCTATTACTGGTTTCTCCGGGGAAAATTTCCTTAGTAAATCACTCATACATGAATATTTATCTCAGGTCTGCTTCTAGAAAATGAGATCTGAGACAGGTAGCAAGTTGTGGAGTTGTGTGTGAAACTCAGGGTTGTGTCACTTTTAGGTTCATGTTCTGAGCTAATTAATATGCCTGGTTTTCTGCTCTAAATCATACAGAAAACAGGACTAATATAAATGTGCATGTTTAGAATAAATATAAATATAAAATGTAAAGAAAAGTTTAAGCATAAGTTGAGTACTTTTTGTTGTAATTGAGATGATATTCTCCCTCTCTAAGTTTTCACCAGAATTCAAGACATCCTGTAGAAAATCAGATACTGTGTCTCTGCTGTTGTTTCCAAGCATAGAAAGCAAGGAGCTGTAACTGATTGTGTGCCAGGATTAGTCCTAGGACTCTTTGCTGAGACTGGAAGTTTTGATGTTTGGGGTTTAACCCTTTTAACTCTACTACAGAGATGTTCTCTTCTGAGCTCCTGCTATCTAACTTGGTTACTACTTGGGAGTGTACATTCCTCTTACAAAGGATCTGCAGATTTCTATAGCTTTTCCCAAGCTTGGGAAACCCTCTATGTCTGGTTACTTTCCCTCTGCCTCTCAATCACCTCACCCTTTCCCTTGAAGCAAAATCCTCCCTAGGAACTCAGGCTTTCAGAAAACAAAAGCCAGGAAGGGTGGTTGTTGGCAGACTACAACTATTTTCAGTCCTATAGCACCAACTTCCCCGGGAGTAAGGAGTACAATAGGCCTGGTTATCTTTTTGGAATTGTGAGTGGGGGTTGAAAGAGAAGAAATATAGTGAACAGAACACAAAGTAATAAATTGCTATTTCAGTACATTCTACTGCCACGTATGTTTTCATCAAATTGAAAATACAGTATTTTGCTTTGGTTTTAAAAACAAAATACCTTGTCAATAATATACTTGAAAAATATTCTTGTGTAGATAAATGACATTGCATCAAACTAAAAAGCTTCTGCATAGGAAAAGAAATAACCAAGAGAGTAAAGAGACAACCCACATATTGGGAAAAATGTTTCCAAAACTTACATCTGATAAGGGGTAACAACTCAATTACAAGAAAACAAATAGATTTTAAAATAGGCAAATATATATACAGACTTTTCTTAGAAGAAGAGATATGAATGGCTAACAGATAAATGAAAAAAAAAATCAACATTTCTCATAATCAAGGAAATGGAAATTGAAACCACATGAAATATAATCTCATATTTGTTAGATTGGCTATTATAAAAAAGACAGAACATAACAAGTGTTGATGAGGATGTGGAGAAAAGAGAACCCTTACACACTGTTGGTGGAAGTGTAAATTAGTATAGCCATTTTGGAAAACAGTATGGAGGGTCCTCAAAAAGTTAATAAAAGACCTACCATATGATCCACCACTCCTGGTGTATATCCAAAGGAAATAAAATGGATAAGTCAAAGAGATACCTGCACTTATTGCAGCACAAATTTCAAAAGCTAAGATATGGAATTAGCTTTGGTACCCATTGATGGATAAATGAAAAATGGGAGTTCATAACCCACTTGAATCAAATGTATGGAAGATGATATGTCATGAGCTTTGTAACGTTTTGAACAACCAATATAAAAAAATTAGTTTCGGTATCTCTTTGTAACCATTCTCTCTTTTCTATCTCCATTCTATTTCTATTGTCCACCTTTCATTACTACACTTTTACTTTTGTAATGGTTACATTTTATCCAAAACTATCAGTCTTTGGTTTAAACCTCATTAATAATAAAATGTCTATTAAAAAAAAAGTGATACAGAGCAGGGCCCGGAGAGCCAGGCCAACTGATTCGCGTGGCCTGCCCTGCGGCTACAGAAGGCGTGGCGCCTCAGTGAAGCCATTAATTGGCAAGCAGGGAGGTTAGGGAAGGCCATTAGGTGGAATCCCACCAGCCAAGCCCACACGGACCCTTGGGCCGAGCACGGGTTCTCAGAAGGGGAAGGAAGCGGTACAGTCCCATCCCCCACAGCGGACACTCCGCCGAGCCAGTCAGCGGCCACCATCCGGGAAAGCTGAAGGATACACCGCCACTCTCCTTCAGAGTGCGACATCAAAACAGGTCGGTGTCATTCAGCTCACCCCCCAGACAGCGGGAATTCGCATAAAATCTCTCCTAGGCTTGCCGGGAGAGGGAGTATCAAGCTGAGCCTCCATACAGGCTAGGGGGAAACCAGAGACACCTGACCTCCAACCCCTCCTCCCAGTAGCAGCCAAAAGGAAACCTGGCTAGCCAGCGCTGGGGGAGGGGCAAGCAGAAAGAATCAAAGTGATAGAGTGCCAGGGATCCCAGCAGCCTGCAACAGGGCCCGGAGAGCCAGGCCAACTGATTCGCGTGGCCTGCCCTGCGGCTACAGAAGGCGTGGCGCCTCAGTGAAGCCATTAATTGGCAAGCAGGGAGGTTAGGGAAGGCCATTAGGTGGAATCCCACCAGCCAAGCCCACACGGACCCTTGGGCCGAGCTCGGGTTCTCAGAAGGGGAAGAAAGCGGTACAGTCCCATCCCCCACAGCGGACACTCCACCGAGGCAGTCAGCGGCCACCATCCGGGAAAGCTGAAGGATACACCGCCACTCTCCTTCAGAGTGCAACATCAAAACAGCGGACACTCCATCCAGGCAGTCAGTGGCCACCATCCGGGAAAGCTGAAGAATACACCACCACTCTCCAACAGCTTGTAACATCAAAACAGCCAGCAGCAGGACCCCAGAGATCCAGGCCAACTGATTCGCGCGGCCTGCCCCGCAGCTACAGAAGGCGTGGCGCCTCAGAGAAGCCATTAATTAGCAAGCAGGGAGGTTAGGGACTGCCATTAGGTGGAATCCCACCAGCCAAGCCCACCGCCCACGCCCAGCGATCTGCCAGCATTGTAGTCACGACACCCCAATTGGAATAGGGACAGAGCAGAGCCGCCTTCCACTCCCGGAACAGGCCCAGAGAGCCGCCAGCGTGATAGACACGTCACCCCAATTGGAGTAGGGGCACAGCCGCCGCCCGCACCTGCAAGGGAGACTTTTCAAGTATACAAGAGCAACATAAATAAATAGGGGGTAAATTTCAAAACACAACAGTTGCACCAAGCAGAAAGAAACGCGGGCAGTATGAAAAGACAAGGAAAGAAAGGACCACAAGCAATGCAGGTCAACTCAACTTTAGAAGAGGTAATAGCTGCAACAGATGGAATATCAGATAAAGAGTTCAGGATATATATGCTTCAGATGATCTGGAGTCTCAAGGAAGACATGAGACAGCAAAATCAGACAATGAAAGATCACATTGACAAACAAATCCAGGAAGTCAAAGATCAATTTCACAGGGAGATAGAGGTAATAAAAAACAAACAAATTGAAATTCTAGAAATGCAGGAAACAATAAACCAACTTAAAAACTCAATTGAGAATACTACCAGCAGAGTAGATCACTTAGAAGAGAGAACATCAGACAATGAAGACAAAGTATTTCAACTGGAAAAGAACATAGACAGCTCAGCAAGTCTGCTAAGAAACCATGAGCAGAACATCCAAGAATTATGGGACAATATCAAAAGACCAAATTTAAGAGTCATTGGGATACAGGAAGGCACAGAGCTCCATTCCAAAGGAATAAACAGTCTATTCAGTGAAATAATACGAGAAAACTTCCCAGAATTGAAGATTGAGACAGAATCCCAAATCCTAGAAGCCTACAGGACGCCGAATGTGCAAAATCATAAGAGATCCACACCTAGACACATTATAATGAAGATGTCCAACATACAGAATAAGGAGAGAATTTTAAAAGCTGCAAGAGAAAGAAAGCAGATTACATTTAGGAGTAAACCAATCAGGATAACAGCTGATCTCTCAACACAGACTCTGAAAGCTAGAAGATCCTGGAATAACATATTTCAAACACTGAAAGACAATGGGCTCCAACCAAGAATCGTGTATCCGGCGAAATTAAGCTTCAGGTTAGAAGATGAAATTAAAACCTTCCACAATAAACAAAAGTTAAAAGAATTCGCAGCTAGAAAAACCATCTCTTCAAAAAATCCTTGGCAAAACATTACAGGAAGAGGAAATGGAAAACAACATTGAAAACCAACAATGGGAGGTAGGACAGTAAAGGGGGGAAAGTAGTCATAGAGGATAACAAATCAGGTTTAGTAACATCAATAAACAAATATGGATAGAAGAACAAACCATATCTCAATAATAACCCTAAATGTTAATGGCTTAAACTCACCAATTAAGAGACACAGGCTAGTAGAATGGATCAAAAAACAAGACCCAACAATATGCTGTCTACAGGAGACGCATTTGATAGGAAAAGATATACATAGACTGAAGGTGAAAGGTTGGGAAAAATCATATCACTCATATGGACCGCGGAAACAAGCAGGAGTGTCCATACTCATATCTAATAAAATAGATTTCAAGCCAAAGCTAATCAAAAGGGATATAGAAGGACACTTCATACTGCTAAAGGGAACCATACACCAACAAGACATAACAATCATAAATATATATGCCCCAAATAATGGTGCAGCTGTATTCATCAAGCAAACTCTTCTCAAGTTCAAGAGTCTAATAGACCACCATACAATAATCATGGGAGACTTCAACACACCTCTCTCACCACTGGACAGATCTTCCAAACAAAAGTTAAATAAGGAAACTATAGAACTCAATAACACAATTAACAACCTAGACTTAATTGACATATATAGACTATACCACCCAACATCAAGTAGCTACACTTTTTTCTCAGCAGCACATGGAACCTTCTCAAAAATAGACCATATACTATGTCACAGGGCAACTCTTAGACAATACAAAGGGGTAGAGATAATACCATGCATCTTATCTGATCATAATGGAATGAAACTGAAAATCAATGATAAAAGAAGAAAGGAAAAAGCAAGCATCACCTGGAGAATGAACAATAGGTTGCTGAGTGATCAATGGGTTTTAGAAGACATCAAGGAGGAAATTAAAAAATTCCTAGAGTTAAATGAAAACACAGACACAACATATCGGAATCTATGGGACACATTGAAAGCAGTTCTAAGAGGAAAATTCATTGCTTGGAGTTCATTCCTCAAAAAAAGAAAAAACCAACAAATAAATGATCTCATACTTCATCTCAAAATCCTAGAAAAAGAAGAGCAAAACAACAGCAAAAGAAGTAGAAGGCAAGAAATAATTAAAATCAGAGCTGAAATTAATGAAATTGAAACAAAAGAAACAATTGAAAAAATTGACAAAACTAAAAGCTGGTTCTTTGAAAAAATAAATAAAATTGACAGACCCTTAGCCATGCTAACGAAGAGAAGAAGAGAGAGAACCCAAATTACTAGCATACGGGATGAAAAAGGCAATATCACAACAGACACTTCAGAAATACAGAAGATAATCAGAAATTACTTTGAATCCTTATACTCCAATAAAATAGAAGATAGTGAAGGCATAGATAAATTCCTTGAGTCCTATGATCTGCCCAGATTGAGCCAGGAGGATATAGACAACCTAAACAGACCAATAACAATAGAGGAAATAGAAGAAACCATCAAAAGACTACCAACTAAGAAAAGCCCAGGACCGGATGGGTATACAGCAGAGTTTTACAAAACCTTTAAAGAGGAACTAACACCAATACTTTTCAAGCTATTTCAGGAAATAGAAAAAGAGGGAGAACTTCCAAATTCATTCTACGACGCCAACATCACCCTGATTCCGAAACCAGACAAAGACACATCAAAGAAGGAAAACTACAGACCAATATCTCTAATGAACCTTGACGCAAAAATCCTCAATAAAATTCTGGCGAATCGGATTCAAATACATATCAAAAAAATTATACATCATGATCAAGTAGGATTCATCCCTGGGATGCAAGGCTGGTTTAATATACGGAAATCAATAAATGTTATTCACCACATCAATAGACTTAAAAATAAGAACCATATGATCATCTCAATAGATGCAGAAAAAGCATTCGACAAAGTACAGCATCCCTTTATGTTCAAAACGCTAGAAAAATTAGGGATAACAGGATCATACCTCAACATTGTAAAAGCAATCTATGATAAGCCACAGGCCAGCATCATTCTGAATGGAGAAAAATTGAAGGCATTCCCTCTAAGATCTGGTACAAGACAGGGATGCCCTCTCTCACCACTTCTGTTCAACATAGTCCTCGAAACACTGGCCAGAGCAATTAGACAGTCAAAAGAAATTAAAGGCATAAAAATAGGAAAAGAAGAACTTAAATTATCACTATTTGCAGATGATATGGTTCTATACCTAGCAGACCCAAAAGGGTCTACAAAGAAGCTATTAGAGCTAATAAATGAATTCAGCAAAGTGGCAGGATATAAGATCAACACGCATAAATCAAAGGCGTTCCTGTATATGAGCGACAAATCCTCTGAAACGGAAATGAGGACAACTACTCCATTCACAATATCCCCCCAAAAAATAAAATACTTGGGAATCAACCTAACAAAAGAGGTGAAAGATTTATACAATGAAAATTACAGAACCCTAAAGAAAGACATAGAAGAAGACCTTAGAAGATGGAAAAACATACCCTGCTCATGGATGGGCAGAACTAACATCATCAAAATGGCGATATTACCAAAAGTTCTCTATAAGTTCAATGCAATGCCAATCAAAATCCCAACAGCATATCTTGTAGAAATAGATAAAAGAATCATGAAATTCATATGGAATAATAAAAGACCCAGAATAGCAAAAACAATACTAAGCAGGAAGTGTGAATCAGGCGGTATAGCGATACCAGACTTCAAGCTATACTACAGAGCAATAGTAACAAAAACAGCATGGTACTGGTACCAAAACAGGCGGGTGGACCAATGGTACAGAATAGAGGACACAGTAACTAATCCACAAAACTACAACTATCTTATATTTGATAAAGGGGCTAAAAGCATGCAATGGAGGAAGGATAGCATCTTCAACAAATGGTGCTGGGAAAACTGGAAATCCATTTGCACCAAAATGAATCTGAATCCCTATCTCTCGCCGTGCACAAAAGTTAACTCAAAATGGATCAAGGAGCTTGATATTAAATCAGAGACACGGCATCTGATAGAAGAAAAAGTTGGTTATGATCTACACGCTGTGGGATCGGGCTCCAAATTCCTCAATAGGACACCCATAGCGCTAGAGTTAACAAATAGAATCAACAAATGGGACTTACTCAAACTAAAAAGTTTTTTCTCAGCAAAAGAAACAATAAGAGAGATAAATAGGGAGCCTACATCCTGGGAACAAATCTTTACTCCACACACTTCAGATAGAGCCCTAATAACCAGAATATACAAAGAACTCAAAAAATTAGACAATAAGATAACAAATAACCCAATCAATAAATGGGCCAAGGACCTGAACAGACACTTCTCAGAGGAGGACATACAATCAATCAACAAGTACATGAAAAAATGCTCACCATCGCTAGCAGTCAGAGAAATGCAAATCAAAACTACCCTAAGATACCATCTCACTCCAGTAAGACTGGCAGCCATTAGGAAGTCAAAGAACAATAAGTGCTGGAGAGGATGCGGGGAAAAGGGCACTCTTGTTCATTGCTGGTGGGACTGCAAATTGGTGCAGCCAATTTGGAAAGCAGTATGGAGATTTCTCGGAAAGCTGGGAATGGAACCACCATTTGACCCAGCTATTCCCCTTCTCGGTCTATTCCCTAAAGCCCTAACAAGAGCATGCTACAGGGACACTGCTACATCGATGTTCATAGCAGCTCAATTCACGATAGCAAGACTGTGGAACCAGCCTAGATGCCCTTCAATAGATGAATGGATAAAAAAAATGTGGCATTTATACACTATGGAGTATTACTCTGCATTAAAAAATGACAAAATTATAGAATTTGGAGGGAAATGGATGGCATTAGAGCAGATTATGCTAAGTGAAGCTAGTCAATCTTTAAAAAACAAATACCAAATGACTCCTTTGATATAAGGGGTGTAAACAAGGACAGGGTAGGGACGAAGAGCTTGAGAAGAATATTTACAGTAAACAGGGATGAGAGGTGGGAGGGAAAGGGAGTGAGAAGGGAAATTGCATGGAAATGGAAGGCGATCCTCAGGGTTATACAAAATGTCATATAAGAGGTAAGGAGGGGTAAGTCAAGAGAATACAAATGGAAGACATGATTTACAGTAGAAGGGGTAGAGAGAGAAAAGGGGAGGGGAGGGGAGGGGAGGGGGGATAGTAGACAATAGGACAGACAGCAGAATACATCAGACACTAGAAAGGCAATATGTCAATCAATGGAAGGGTAACTGATGTGATACAGCAATTTGTATACGGGGTAAAAGCGGGAGTTCATAATCCACTTGAATCAAACCGTGTAATATGATGTATTAAGAACTATGTAATGTTATGAACGACCAATAAAAAAAAAAAAATTAAAAAAAAAAAAGTGATACACACAGACACAATATAGAATACTATTCATCCTGTAAAAAGGAAATTTCATCATTTGAGTCAACATGAATGGAATTGGAGAACATTATGATAAGTGAAATAAACCAGGCATAGAAAGACAGAATACACTTTGATCTCAATTACATATGGAAACTAAAGAAGTAGAAGCAAGGTAAAGAAGAAACAGAGTAAAAAAGTGATTATCAGAGGTGATTATCAGAGATCGGGGAAAGGGAAGATGCTGATCAAAGGGCATACATTTTCAATTAGACTTGAGGGATAAGTTTTCATAATCCATTGCATAGCATGGTGACCATAGTTACTCTATTGTATATTTCAAAATTGTCAAAAGTCTATATTTTTAACATTCTCAACAGACAAAAGGACAAGTTGGTGAACTGATGAATACTTAGCTTGATTAAGTCTTTTCTATTAATGTACATGTTGTGGTTTGAATCAGGAATGTCCCCTAAAGACTCATGTGTTGAAGGTTTGGCAGCAATATTTAGAGGTGGGGCTTTTTTTTCGGGGGGGGGGCGTGAGGGTACCAGAGATTGAACTCAGGGGCACTTAATCACTGAGACACATCCCCAACTCATTTTTATATTTTATTTAGAGTTGCTTAGGGCCTTGCTGAATTGCTAACACTGTCTTTGAACTCGCAATCCTCCTGCCTCAGTCTGCCGAGCTGCTGGGATTACATGCATGCACCACCACACCCAGCAGAGGTGGGGCTCTTATGAAGAGACTGGAGCATATGAGGACTCTCACTTCCTCAATTAACCCATCCATTGATGGGTTCATAGCCAATGGCATTATTGGGAGGTGGTGGAAACTGTAGAAGGTAGGGTCTAGTTGGAGGAAAATGGTCATTGGGGATAGGTCCTGGAAGTGTATTTCTTGTCCTTGGCCCCTTCCTCTCTTCACTTCCCCACTGCTATGAGCTGAGAAATTTTCCTCCACCACATCCTTCTGCCATGAAATTCTCTCTCTCCTGAGGCCTAAAATAATAAAACTGGCCAATTATGGACTGAGATCTCTGAAATCATGAGTCAAAATAAATCTTTCCCCCTTTAAGTTGTTTTTCTCAAGTATTTTGACATAGCAAAGAAAAGTTGACTAATACAGTATGTATTTATGAAAACATCACATTGCACCCCATAGGTATACATAATTACTGTCAATTATAAGTAAATAAAAAGTAGAAAATATTGTCAACATCACATTTGTTTAAAATAATCCAATCTAAAAAATCCTTAAAAACAAAAAATAAAAAATGCGATCTATTTGTGTTAGTATTTTAGATTGTGTTAGTTTATCATTTTAAATTGTGCCACAATAAAGAACATTTAACATTTATCCAATGTGTTTTTCACAATGGCAGTGGCTTTACTATTTTTGTTTAGGAATTGTTTCAGCTAATACAAAGCATATTTTAAACATGTAAGTATGAAGCAAAAGGGCCCCGTAATCCTACAACCAGAGATAAACAGTACAGTATATAATTTTCAAGTTTCTTCTGTGCATATTTAGTAATACTGATAATATTTTTTCTATTAAAATTAATTTGCATTATTGTTAGTTTTGTAATTTGGTTTTTATCATGTCATATAATACAATTTCGATATATAATGTCAAATTACTCCCAGAAGAGTTGTATGCTTTAACATTCTAACCAGAAAATAAGAAAACTTGTTTCTCCCTCTCTCATCAATTCTCTTTCATCTTAGCTAATCTGTAGATAGAATTACTTTGTTGATTATTAGTGAAGTTGAGCATTTCCCCTGCATCTATTGGCTACGTGCATTTCCACTTCTGTAATTTGCTTTCCCATTGTCCACAGGATGTAATTTTTGTTTTCTTCCTGTAAGGTTTATTTTTTTGTACTAAAGATGTTAACTGTTTCTCTGATTTGATATTAACTCTTTTCTCTAGTTACAAATACTTTCCTTATTCATTTTTTTGCCTTTCACCTTTCCTATAAAATTAAGAAGTAGAATCCATTGTTTTAATTTGCATCACTGACTTGGTGAATTTGAGCATATTTTCATGGATATGTTTAGTATAATTTAGTGTCTTTTAAAATACTTCAAATAGCTTTGTATGAAAATGTGTGCCATCAAAAAATCAATATGCTTTTAATTAAACAAAGTGTGTTAAAAGAAACTATTTTAAGCAGTTACTAAAGCAATCTTGTTAAAATTGAACATAATTATTCAACATAAAACTTAAAAAGCATTACAATTTTCCTATATTTTACTCATAAGATATATCTTTTTTTTTTAAGAGAGAGTGAGACGAGAGAGAGAGAGAGAGAGAGAGAGAGAGAATTTTTTTTTAATATTTATTTTTTAGTTCTCGGCGGACACAACATCTTTGTTGGTATGTGGTGCTGAGGATCGAACCCGGGCCGCACGCATGCCAGACGAGCGCGCTACCGCTGAGCCACATCTCCAGCCCAGATATATCTTTAATTTTGTAATTTTAGGTTTATTTCTACTTTCTGGGAGAAATATCCTTTCATTGTAGATTTTAAAATGTCATACAATGAAGAAATGGCATAAAAGAATTCAGTAAATTCTCTGTTGTTCTAACAAATAATTTAAAATACTTTTAATAGAAATCAAATCTCTCTGAAGTCCCAATCTTATACTCTGAAGTTAATAAGTTGCTATTTATTCTTTATACTACTTTCAATTAAGTTATTCAAATTTTTAATTGGATCACAATTTACATATTCAGCTTCAAAATGTCACCAAATAGAAGTAGTGAGGATTCTTCTTGAAACCAAGTATGCAAGAAGTGCCTTGCATACTGCCTGTCCTATTTGTGATATGCTGGAGAACTTGATAAGCACAGGAGGAAGTTGTCCTGTTGCAATTTTACATTCTTGGATTTTGTTCCATGATCCATCCCCTCTTCCTGGTCTTGTTTCAAGTTTGGGATTGATTGCCTTTCTTGCAGTGGCTATTTTGTAATGTGGGTTTTGATTTCACTCCCCAGGAACTCAATGAAAAAGTGCTTCTCTCGTGTAAAACAGGACAGGGATTTAGATAAGGGTACAGAAAACAGAAGAAATTGAATGAGTCGTAAGTACAGTTGAATAGAAATGATGTAATTGTCTCCTTCCCTTCTCTCAGCCCATTAGGGCAGTCATTCCACCACACAGAAATGACATTGACTCACAGTGAACAGAGAAACATGTAAGAATTTTCCTTCTTTTCCCACATGCTCTCTAGATCATTATGCCCTCTCAAGGCATTTGCAGTTGTAGTTTGGACTCTCCTTCCCCATCCACTACTAACAGGATAAAGTCCTGATGGATTCCTGGCTCTAGGCAGATGTGTCTTCAGAAAGTGCAAGTTCCTCTTCTTTTTGCCTTCCAATGTACTGCTCAGCCTCTGTCTTCATATTGAGATTGGAAGGAAAAAGACTTCAAATCAGATAGTGAAGGTATGTGTCCCACATTTCCTGGGCACTGTCTAGCTCCCAATGAATATTTTTCTGAGGCTGTGATATAGGCACCACTGTTCTGCAGTTTTTACCAAAGAGGGAATAGAGACTGAAGGGGCTTGAGGCTGGTGGATCAGTTCAGGGGAGCATGAAGGTAGCAGGATCGTCCTTTGGGAAAACACTGTTTATGGGCAGAAACTTGGGACTCATAGGTTCTGTTCAGGTCCCACAGTTATAGGCAGGGATATATTTAGCCATAGAATATAGTGGTACATGGGGTAGATCATTTAAAAGAATTAACTAGGGCCTTGGGACAAAGGGAGGTGATCTGTCTTTATTGAGGGCTAATCGAAGGGCTTCTGAGAAACTACCCCTGCTCCCTGGAAGTGTTTTGGGAGTAGAATAGCAAGAGGGCCCTTGGATGAAGTCTCTCCTTAAAGGCCTGGGGAAAGGGGAACTCCTTGTCTAGCACAACCTGCTCAAATCAACAGTTAGGATTTAAGGTGAGGCCATGAAAGAAATAACCACATGTAGCAAAGCAGTGGTTGGATGCTTCTGATAAATGTTACAGCATTTCTCATCCCTCTTTATGTGCAAGCGGGAATAAATCACAAGTCATTTTTCAGTACACAATTGGAAACATCAAATAAATTTCAAATGAATAAGAATTCTAGGAAAACTAGCAGTAGTTTTTCCCCACATGGCTGAACTGGAAGCCCAAAATTTGATGGGCAATTCTGAACACTATGGTAATAATGCAGGTTTTGGAGGTAGATAATAATGAAGCCACTCTGTTACCAAGTCAACAGACATTGAACTCCTCTGGTCAGATTCCATTTAAATCTGTGGCCCAAATCACCCATCACTGTGAATTTAGACTTAGTGATAAAGGATATGACCAACTACAGAAATTCTGGCTGCGGGAAATCTCCTTTTCCAGTGCTTCAAATTGATGAACTCCTTGCTGTTAGCAGAGTAAAAAGTGGCCCTTCTATGCAAGAAAAAAATGTATTCATCACAACGGGTTATTGGTCAGCTCTCATTTCATGTTGCAGTTAATCCTCTTTTCTATTCTTCATCACATTAGTGCCACACATGATCTTTCAAATTTGGAAACAACTTCGAACAACTTAACTCCTGGAGATGCAGTCTTTCTAAGATGAAACGTTCTTGAACTCAGTGGATTTCTGAAATGTTCAGAAGACAGGAATAAAGAATTGAGAGAGAGAAGATTGTGTACTCCTTCATCTCACCACACAGAATCATGGATCTCCATGACATTTGACATACAACACAGAAAACAATAAAGATACAAAAAATTGTCTGTTTAGTTGTTTTCTTGCCATTACCTAAATGTTTCTCATTTTGTATAGATTTTATTTTATTATTTAATTTTTTAAAGAGAGAGAGAATTTTTAATATTTATTTTTCAGTTTTTGGTGGACACAACATCTTTATTTTATTTTATGTGGTGCTGAGGATCGAACCCAGCGCCCCGCGCATGCCAGGCGAGCGCATAACCGCTTGAGCCACATCCCCAGCCTTAGATTTTATTTTTAAAAAATTCCTCTAATGTAAATACCCTTTACTATATGACAGGAATTGTTTCAAGTGCTCTAATAGTGTCATTTTTATCTCCACCAGAAGGCTGTGATGTAGGTACTATTGTTCTGCAGTTTTTACCAAAGAGGGAATAGAGACTGAAAGGGCTTGTATGTTGGAGCTTATTATAAGTAGCAATACTGAGACTCAAACCCAGACCATATGACACACACACACGTGTGTGTTCTTAGTCTTTATGATGTTACCTCATGGGCAGAAAATGTCACAATTTTCTGTGGTTCTGAATGTACAACTTGGTGAGACAAGATGATTTGTCCCAATTACCTCAATATTCCATTAGCTTAACATGAACTCCTTTGAGGCTGTAGTCTGGTACCAGAGTCAAAATAATCAAGTCTTTTAACATTTCATAAGTAACCTAAAGTTACATGTGTATAAGTAGAAAAATTCTTTATGTCAGCACATAATTTTTATTTTTTACTTCTTCTTCTTTTGGCACCAGGGATCAAAACAAGGGGTACTTAATCAGTAAACCGCATCCCCAGACTTTTTTATTTTTTATTTTGAGTCAGGGTCTTGCAAGTGGCTTAAGGCGTTGCTAAACTGCTGACACTGGCCACAAACTTGTGATCCTCCTGTCAGCCTCTTGAGTTGTTGAGATTACAGGCATGCACCACAGTGCCTGGCTAATATCCTTTGCTGAAACACCTTCCCAGCAAACATGGTAAGGGTGAAAGAGCAAAATGTAATTTTCTTGGAATTTTCTATGTATACAATCCTGTCATCTTCAAATAATGACTCTTTTACTCCTTTCTTTCTGATCTGCATGCTTTTAATTTACTTTTCTTACTTCACTGCAATGAATAAAGCTTTTAGCACTAAGTTAGATATAAATAGGGAGTTCAAAAATCTTTGCCTTGCTCCTGATTTTAGGGGAAAAATAATTCACTTTTTCACCATTAATATGGTATTAGTTTTAGATGTTTTGTTGATATTCTTTATTAAGCTGAGGTTGTGTTTCCTGTATTCCTAGATTGATGAGAGTTTTTTCCCTATCATAAATAGGTATTAGATTTTTATCAAATTTCTTATCTCTGTTAATTGATAAGATTTTTCTTTTTTAGACTCTTGAGGTAGTGAATTACATTGACTGATTTTTTAATGTTGAACTAGTTGTGTGCCCCTAGAATAAGCCATACATGATCCTGATATTTAATTCTTTTATGTAGTGCTCAATTTCATTTGTTAACAATATTTTGTTAAGGATCTGTGTGCTTATATTCATGGAGTATATAGTAGTTTTCTTGCTGTTTTGTACTATTTTTCTAGTGGTTTTTGTATCAGGGTTATATTAGCTTTATAAAATCAAAGTGTTTTCAGGAATTGGTAGAAATTCTTCTTTGAAGGTTTTACAGAATTAACTTACAAAACCATTTGGGAAAATTAATGTGATTCATCCCAGTTTTATTTATTTTCATGGGATCTTTTTAGTTATACATGACAGTAGAATCAATTTTGACATCATTATAAAAGCATGGAATGTATCTTGTTCTAATCCAGTCCCTAGTACTTCCTCTTTCCCTTCCCTCCCCACTCCCTGTTCCCTTCCCTCTACTCTTACTGAGCTTTCTGCCATTAACCCATAGTTATTTTTTTTAATTCCTTGTGGATGCACACAATGGTGAGATTCACTATGGTGTATTCATAAATGTATATAGGAAAGTTTTCATGTCAGATTTTAAAAATGATTTTCATTTAACTTTCTTGTCACTGAGATCCCTTTATGCATTTTTCCTATTACAATGGGTATTTTATTGTAACTATGCATCCACTTCAAAACTTAAGGTATTTTAATTAGTGGGGCTTTTAGTCTGGCATTTTCATCTTCAGAACTATATATAGAAGATATGTATGCTAACATATAAGCATATGCTTACATATAAGCATATAACCTTATGCCCTGTGAGAGAATGCATAGAATTCAGGTAAAGTTGGTAGTCTTTCTAGGATGCTGTAGGGCTCAGGACTTCACTTACTCCCTTCTCATTTGTTTGCTTGCTCACACAGAGAAGCAGGCACTGTAGAAAAGGCAATCATCCTGAAACTTAGAAACATAAACTGGGAGAAAGAGTAGTGCAGAGAACCAAATGTGGGGTTGTAAAATTGACACAAGAAACCTTCCTTTTGCCCTTACCAAGTTATATTCAAAATGTAAAACAGTGTTTGGTTGGGCGTTGGTGTTATAGTTGGAAAAAAAGGGGAAGATCCAAGAGAAACTCAACTTACATTGGCAATCCTTCTCTATTGCTTTAAAAAAAATTCCTCTTTAAATAAAGAGCATTGTTGATAATGTTTTAGTATTGTTACCAATTCCAAAAGTAATTCATATGATAAAATTCAATAATACAGAAATCTATAATGTTAAAGCTGACCTTCTCCTGTCCTTTTTTCCCCACTACCTTTTCTTTTCTTTTTTTTTTATTGGTTGTTCAAAACCTTACAAGGCTCTTGACATATCATATTTCAGACATTAGTTTCAAGTGAGTTATGAACTCCCTTTTTTACCCCAAATACAGATTGCAGAATCACATCAGTTACACATTCACCTCCACTACCTTTTCTTTCTCTCTCTTTTTTTTTTTAATTCCTTTTCTGGTTCCAACTTTGTGCTGAATTTGCCCATGTTTCCATTTCCTTGCTCTTTTTTCCTCATCCCTTTCCATAAGAGTTCTAAACAATTTTCAAAGTAAGTTAAGGCTCTCAAAAAACCAAGCCTATTTGTGTTTGCATAAAGCACTGGCTAGTAACCACATACTACATGCATTGCTTTGAAGTACTACCCACTCTCTTCCCATGCAAATGTCCCTGCCCAATAACAAAATGGTCAAACTCTACAAACATCTATTTACAATTTCTAGCTGAATCAATCCTTTTCACACTAACTTAACCACATAAAACTATTTCTGGGTAAATTTTTATCATCTTGGTAAAAGAATATATTCTTAGCACTTGGTGAGCTATAATTTGAGGCAGAATATTATTGTGTGGAAGATTGCTATTAAAGTGATTTCTGCAGTGAACTTTGAGGAAGAAAATTTCTGTAATTTTGCCCCTCCCCCATTAGCTGGCACATAAAGCTGGCTAGCTTTGAATGGCCAGTCATCTGCATAAGACATTCCTTTGTTTCTACACTTCCCAGTTAAAGTAGTTAGAATATTTCTGTTATGTAAACATGCCTCAGGCTTTAGAGTTAGTTGCAGAGCTGTAACTTGTTAGTCAGACACATAGGCAGCAAAGGGGAAATGGTTCCATGTGTGGCCTCTGGACCCATAGTTTCTGCCTGCATACCTTTCAATTCTAGAACTACCATTTACTCCCTGTATGATGTTAAATAAATTAGGTAACTTCAGTGTGTATCAGTATTTTCATTAGTGAGATGAGCAGGATTACGGCAGTGTGTATCTCAGGGAGTTGTTGTGGGGATTACGTGAGTTAATTTATAGAAAGTACTTAGAACAGTGCCTCACCTACAGTCCCATACAAGTATAAGGTATTACAGTGCTTACATAGACAATATTTGGTAACTTATATATGGAAGAATCCGAAGAATATCCATATGGTCGTGGCTTATATGGAATATAAAACTGTAAGAATCATTCACTGGACAAAAAGTGATCAGTCAGTCTCATCCCTAAACATTCAGGAAAAAAAAGTAAATAAAGGTTATAACAAAAACTAAATTACATAGTGCTTCCTGGTAATACTCTGTTCCCTCTTCCCATGCTCATCCCACTTGATCACTTGTGTGGCACTAGTGGGCACAGAATTCCTGGTAGTGGAATTGATGGAAAAAAGCCTACTAGAGTATTTATGATAACCCTCTCTGAGATAGTTTGACTGGGAGTTGATCTCACTTCTGCAGCATGGAAGGATGTTATATTGACACTAAAAAGAATTTGCTTGCCAATAGTCTCTTAACTTACATTACCCAAAGCTTCTAGAAGACAAAAATGAAGACACATTCTCTTTAAAGCAGAATGCCTCAACTTCTCTACCTCTTAAATCTCAACACTTTCTCCTCAATATTTTTCCCTTAAACAAGACTGTCTATAATGCCCATTTCCATAATACCTTCAATTGTCCAGACTCATCATCATTTTTATAACTTTATTTTATAACTTTATTTTTATGTGGTGCTGAGGATAAAACCCAGTGCCTCACATGTGCTAGGCAAGTGCTCTACCACTGAGACACAACCCCAGCCCCTTATCATAATTTTAATTCACATCCTTTGGCACTCCTTAGCCCTGGATTAGTATTTTCTGCTCTACCAAGCGTCTCCCTTCCTCTGCTGCTGCTGCTGTTCCTGTTGTAGCCACTGGAAAAAATTCTGGTGACAGGGTGTTCAGGGACTTCATTTACACATTCATGAGCCCAAGGCTCAGCTGGCTTCTCAGTCCTACTCTGTAACCTATCTACATGTCTTAGTCATCTCCTTGTGCTGTGATGTATGGAAAAAAAGGGCCCTCAAGTTTTCATAAATGAACAAACCCTTCTTTTTATGATGGCAGAAGTGATTTGCAAGGCTTATTGCAACAGCTGTGTTACCCAGTTAGATGCTTCCCCCACTGATGTTAACAACACTTGCATAATTGGTATCCTGTCTTCTATAGCTGTATGTGAAGTAATATTTTTGAGACTAGCCTATATTCTTGTTGTTTTGCTGAGTATCTCACTCTGTTGCCTTCCTGCCATTCAAGCAGATATCCATGCTTTCAGTAAAGGTTTGTATCAGGGTTTCCTGGTTTTTGTATTTCTATAAAACCTCAGCCTATTATTCTAGGAGCCTCTGTAACAAACAACAAGGATTTCCCTTCCCCCAGAGAAAGTCCTTCCCCACCACAGTACAGAGGTCAGAGGAGCAGAGGAAGTGATGAGAACCAAAAGTCCAGGGAGGAAATAAATGAAGGTCATGTTGAGGAGGATGAGGCCCTGGACAACCTTACAGAGTTCCTATGGGCTGGTCTGGAAAGAAAGCAGACAAAAGAGGTTTTGGAGCTGAAGGGGCCACCAGAGAGGAGTGAGGAACTCTAAGCAGCCATCTCTAGGGACCAATGACTTAGACCTGTGTGACCTATATCTAGGACTAGATATACAATGAAAGATATCCATCCTCCCTGCATTTTTGTACTGGTATTTAAACACAATCCAAACTTTATGGGAATTAAATTTTTATTACCCTAGGCAAGTTATAGGTTCAAAGTAGAAATTAGGTTGAATTAGTTTAGAAGTCATATTTCTTGCCCAGTAGATTCTTTTTTTAAAAGAGGGAGGGAGGGAGGGAGGGGGAGAGAGAGAGAGAGAGAGAGAGAGAGAGAGAGAGAGAGAGAGAGAGAGAGAGAGAGAGAGTTTTTAATATTTATTTTTCAGTTTTCAGTGGACACAACAACTTTATTTTATTTTTATGTGGTGCTGAGGATATTGATTGAACCCAGCGCCCCGAGCATGCCAGGCGAGCGTGTTACTGCTTGAGCCACATCCCCAGCCTGCCTACTAGATTCTTAAAAGAAAAAAATAAATGCTTGCTCACTTTAGTCTGTGACAGACTTCCACACCCAAGTTTGTGAAACTTATTATCTCCACTGCAATAAGCATTTCCATTTCACAAGCTTTTTGGTAGAGCGTTCTCCCTCTTTAGTATCATTTTAATCTAATAGTAACAGTCATACCAAATAGTGTTTTCAAACTTGGTTGCATGCAAATTTCATATGGACTTTGGTAGAGACAGAGGGGCTAGCAAGTTGGCAGGAGTCCGGGTATCCTCCAGCACAGCTGTTTCCAGTTAATTCTCTTTTATCTTTCTTAATGTGAAGGTTATTATAACAGCCCTTAAAATAGAAGATTCAGATTTTAAAAATCATAGCTATTCCATGATATATATCTATACAGATATGGCACTTTTTGTTTGTTTTCTTTTGCCTTGCCTGTATGACTTTGAAGCTCATTCTGAAAGCAATTCCCAGTGTTTTTACATCAATGACAAAATAAGTGTATGGCTTCTTTCAAAGGTGACTACTTTGAAGGTCAATACTTGTTTGCATTTTAAGTTCTCATGTTTGTTAAAGAAGAAAGTTGGGCTCTTGACTTCCGCAGTCACATGTCTCACTTTCATTGTCAATACAGTTCCGGCAAAACAGGATTAAATACTTCTGTTCCTTAAAATGCAAGGGCAGAGCTGTGAATAAGTTATAATCAGAAGGGCCAACTGGAATATTCTTTGCTAGTTGAGTTTATTATCTCCCCTGCAATAAGCATTTCCATTTCACAAACAAATGACACTCCATCCTCTACGGAGAACAGGAAATGACTTTCTTCTTCCTAGGTTCAAGGAAGAGTTCTTGGAAATGAATAATAGTTTTCTCCATCATCCTTCACTATGCAGAACTTTACCCAGGGGAATTCTCTGGGCTCTGGGCTCTATCAGAAGTCTACTAGATTGGGCAATAGCTGCTGGAAAAGAAATAGCCTCTGTCCAGATCAGGGGTCTGTGCCATGCCTTTTCTTTCTTTTTAAAATTACTTTTAGATTTATATTAGAGATATAAAACAATGTTCATGCTTTACAAGATTAAAAATTCACATTCAGATGCAAAGATTACAATGACATAAAAGAATCTTTTATGTTCTTTTATGGAAAGATGCTTATAATGGAATGAAAAAAATGTCATTAAGTAACACATACCACTAGCCTATATGTTTTGGAAAACAGATATATGGAAATGTGCATATACAATAAAAGTAAATTATGGATGGGATAAATAGGAAAATATTAAACTAAAACTACAAAATTGGTTATCTTTGGTGGCCATACAAATGAATTACATTATTTTTGTGTATTTTGAATTTTCTTAAAATGAAATTACAAAACATAACAAAGAATAACTTTTTAAAACCCCCAAACCAGATTACAAAACAGTAAATAAATGATCAGTTCATATTCTAAAGAAATTATACATATATTTGCTTCTTCCTTTCTAGGCACTAGGTGGGTATATTTATGTGTATATCAAAATTCTCTCTCTATTGTGAGACTATGAATTAATTCATTTTCTTGTTTGCTCCTAAACTTTCTATGATGATAGAAAAGTTTGATGAAATTTTAACAGTGTGAAGAGATGGGAAAAGAAGGAATGGGAGAGGCTAAGGGAACTCCTCTCCCAAGAGATAATTAAACAAATATTAAGTATTAAAGGCTTGCACTTCTTCATTCATAGACATGCTCATCAAACTTTGTTTTTGTTTTCTCTCATGGTAGAAAAAGTTGAAATGTTTTTTCTCATTGTAAAAAGAAAATAATATTTATAGAACTGTTTAAAATACTGAAAATAAAAATAAATGAATTATCTGTAATACATAATGATAATCAAAATTAATATTAAAATATATAAACACATATATGGTTATTGACATAAAATTGCAACTAGTTGCAAAAACTTTACAAGTGTTATACTAAAATACTTAATATGATGGAAACATCAAGAACATGTATTTGTAATATGTATTATGAGTCCTCCAATTTTTTTTTCACTGACATTTTAACTTGCCTAACCCCAATTTTTTATATAGGGGTTAAGATAGTCAATATTTTATGATTTGTGTGGACCACATGATCTCTCTTGCCACTACTTCACTCTGCTACTGTAACACCAAAAGTAGTCATTGAAATGTGAATATTGTAGAATTTCAATATAGGATATTGAAATGTGAATATTATAGAATTTTTATATCATCAATGTTATTTACATTTTTTCAACCATTAAATGCAAATAATTATTCTTTACTTACCAGAGCTCAGATAATTCCCCTGGGTGTTAATCAGGTGTTAAACTGGATTTGACCTAGACTGTGATTTATGGGCCCTACCTTTTATACACGCAGTCTGACAACACATATGGTTTTGGCTTGCATTAAGGGGTGGATTCAGCACATATAACAGGTGGCTACTGCATCTTAGAAAATTCCAAATACTTCTTTACTTTATAAAACCCTTTGCTAGTAAAGAGAAGAGGCAATATGTTTATAGGAAGGAGGTGAGGGATTTAACTCAGAATGCTCGTTGACTGTTAGTGGACAGAACAAATCAAAACTGGTCATAGGACACAAGAGATAATCTAGAATGGCAGTTTGTGTCTCTCAGTGCAAGGTCTGTACATTTTAATGAAGAGTAGTGTCATATCTGGGCTCTGTTGCTCTCTCTTTCCTTAGCAAATTAGGGTCTCTAAACATCTATTGTGGGATTTTATGTTTTGAATGCTTTTTGAAATTTAATTGATTTCCAAATTAAGTGTATAGAAGCACTCATTTAAGCCTTCTCTGGGAAACTTGAGAAGATAATAAAAAGTACATTGAAATTGAGCTCAGTGGTTACAGTGACTCAATTAAGTATGAAATAATGAGTGAATATTGAACCTACTTAGACTGAATATTAGAAACTCATTGCAATCTCTTTAGACCTACATTTCTATCTTGGATAGAAATAACAAAGAAGTTCAAATAAATAAAAATCAATTAAATGTTGTGAGTATATATTTCTAACTTCCCAATGAGATGTTGCTTCTAAGAAAGATACTATTTCTTTACAAACACATACATTTTATTTTAGAACTTACAGTTGCCCTATATAACATTTTGCATTTCCCCTTTTTAATGTAAATATATTTTTTAAAAAGTCAATTAACATTATAAAAATAAACTATTACTCAAAATACATCTTAAGTATTTTATTATTAAATATCCTTTCTCTAAAGAAATCCTTCCTTTGTGTAGCCCAAATAACTTAGAAGAAATTATCTCAATTTATTTAAATTATTTTATATATTTTACTTTACCATCCTTTTATTATCTCACTGGATCAGAACAGGAAGAAAGAAATAAAGTAAGGTGGAATTTTTTTTCTTAAGTAAATTCAGTGGTGTCCTAAAAGGTTTAACAATTGTCTCTGTTCTAAAAGAAAACAGACATAAGCTTCTAACCTCATAAAACTAATCATGCATGAACACTAAAAAGTTATTCTTTCCGCCACTTCTTTTTCTTATTATTCAAAATGGTAATTTTTCAGTTACACAATTACCAGAGCTGCTTAAGAAAAAGGGCATTTACCCATCAAAGTATGTATTGGATCTTACAATCTTCCCTCTTTTGTCACTGAGTTATTGATGTCAGATTTAGCAAGTAAAGATATAGGACATCCAGGTAAGTTTGAATTTCATGTAAACAATAAATAAATTTTAGTATTACTGTGTCCCATGTAATATTTTTTTAAAAATATTTATTTTTTAGTTGTACACAATACCTTTATTTTGTTTATTTTTATGTGGCACTGAGGATCGAACCCAGGGCCTTGCACATGCTAGGCGAGCGCTCTTCCGCTGAGCCACAACCTCAGCCCCTGTCCCATGTAATATTTAGCATCCTATATTTTATCTGGCAATGCTATTAGCTATCAAATTATTTCTCTGCTTTTTTATTTGTTTTTTTTTAGATACACATGACAGTAGGGTGTATTTTGACATATTATACATACAAGGTTATATACATCCCATTCCAATTATAATCACATTTTTGCAGTTATACATGATATGGAGTTTCACTGGTCATGTATTCATATATGAGCAAAGGAAAATTATGTCTGATTCATTCTACTGCCTTTCCATTCTCATCTCCTCTCTTCCCTTAATTCTCCTTTGTCTAATCCAATGAATGTCTAATCCTTTCATTACCCATTGAAAGGTCATTCACTTCCATAAGGATGTCCCCAATACCAGCATTCCTACAGCTTCCTTCTTATATCAGATCTTATTTGTCTCATGCTTATATCAGAATGAATTTTAGATCTCTCTTCTGTCTTTAATCTCCCTAGGAAGTTATCACAAGAATAGATTTTTATCATGCTACTTCTTAGATGAAAACTCTATCTCTAAAGAAACAGCTGATTCCCACGTTACTTAAACTATTATAGAGAATAAAAAAAGATTTTTTTTCTGGATTCCTTTGTGTATAAAGCAAAAAATAATGTAGAAGCAGTTAAAAATATGCTTTTTCCAATAAATTTCCAAAATTGGGCGCTTGGTCTTCTTAGAAATAAAAATCTCAAATAAATATCAGTAAATGTATCTAATACGACCTTTAAATAATAAGTGGTTTGTTTGTTTTTTTAGTGATTGACTAGCTTCACTAAGCATAATCTGCTCTAGTGCCATCCATTTCCCTGCAAATTCTATGATTTTGTCATTTTTTATTGCTGCATAGTACTCCATTGTGTATAGATGCCACATTTTTTTTTATCCATTCATCTATTGAAGGGCTTCTGGGTTGGTTCCACAGTCTAGCTATTGTGAATTGTGCTGCTATGAACATCGATGTGGCAGCATCCCTGTAGCATGCTCTTTTAAGGTCTTCAGGGAATAGTCCGAGAAGGGCAATAGCTGGGTCAAATGGTGGTTCCATTCCCAGCTTTCCCAAGAATCTCCAAACTGCTTTCCAAATTGGCCGCACCAATTTGCAGTCCCACCAGCAATGTACAAGATTACCCTTTTCTCCACATCCTAGACAGAACTTGTTGTTGTTCGACTTCATAATGGCTGCCAATCTTACTGGAGTGAGATGGTATCTTAGGGTGGTTTTGATTTGCATTTCTCTGACTGCTAGAGATGGTGAGCATTTTTTCATGTACTTGTTGATTGATTGTATGTCCTCCTCTGAGAAGTGTCTGTTCAGGTCCTTGGCCCATTTATTGATTGGGTTATTTGTTATCTTATTGTCTAAATTTTTGAGTTCTTTGTATATTCTGGTTATTAGGGCTCTATCTGAAGTGTGTGGAGTAAAGATTTGTTCCCAGGATGTAGGCTCCCTGTTTATCTCTCTTATTGTTTCTTTTGCTGAGAAAAAACTTTTTAGTTTGAGTAAGTCCCATTTGTTGATTCTATTTGTTAATTCTAGCGCTATGGGTGTCCTATTGAGGAATTTGGAGCCTGATCCCACAGTGTGTAGATCATAACCAACTTTTTCTTCTATCAGATGCCGTGTCTCTGATTTAATATCAAGCTCCTTGATCCATTTTGAGTTAACTTTTGTGCAAGGCGAGAGAAAGGGATTCAGTTTCATTTTGTTGCATATGGATTTCCAGTTTTCCCAACACCATTTGTTGAAGATGCTATCCTTCCTCCATTGCATGCTTTTAGCCCCTTTATCAAATATAAGATAGTTGTGGATTAGTCTCTGTGTCCTCTATTCTATACCATTGGTCCACCCGCCTGTTTTGGTACCAGTACCATGCTGTTTTTGTCACTATTGCTCTGTAATATAGTTTGAAATCTGGTATCGCTATACCGCCTGATTCACACTTCCTGCTTAGAATTGCTTTTGCTATTCTGGGTCTTTTATTTTTCCATATGAATTTCATGATTGCTTTATCTATTTCTACAAGAAATGCCTTTGGGATTTTGATTGGCATTGCATTAAACCTATAGAGAACTTTTGGTAATATCGCCATTTTGATAATGTTAGTTCTGCCTATCCATGAACAGGGTATATTTTTCCATCTTCTAAGATCTTCTTCTACTTCTCTCTTTAGGGTTCTGTAGTTTTCATTGTATAAATCTTTCACCTCTTTTGTTAGGTTAATTCCCAAGTATTTTATTTTTTTGGAGGATATTGTGAATGGAGTGTTTTTCCTCATTTCCGTTTCAGAAGTTTTGTCGCTGATATACAGAAATGCCTTTGATTTATGTGTGTTGATTTTATATCCTGCCACTTTGCTGAATTCATTTATTAGTTCTAGGAGTTTCTTTGTAGACCCTTTTGGGTCTTCTAGGTATATAATCATGTCATCTGCAAATAGTGATAATTTAAGTTCTTCTTTTCCTATTTTAATGTCTTCTTTGATATAATGAGAGCAACTATGAACAGAGCAGGGAGGAAGAGCAGGAAGAAAAGATTAACATTAAACGGAGACATGAGTTGGGAGGGAAAGGGAGAGAAAAGGGAGATTGCATGGAAATGAAGGGAGACCCTCATTGCTATACAAAATTACATATAAGAGGTTGTGAGGGGAATGGGAAAATAAACAAGGAGAGAAATGAATTACAGTAGATGGGGTAGAGAGAGAAGATGGGAGGGGAGGGGAGGGGGGATAGTAGGGGATAGGAAAGGTAGCAGAATACAACAATTACTAATTGGGCATTATGTAAAATTGTGGATATGTAACCGATGTGATTCTGCAATCTGCATTTGGGGTTAAAATTGGGAGTTCATAACCCACTTCAATCTAATGTATGAAATATGATATGTCAAGAGCTTTGTAATGTTGTGAACAACCAATAAAAAAAATAAATTTTAAAAAAGTGGTTTGTTTCATTTCGTTAATGTAAACATATGGCAATATTAAGAAATATGTTGCTATAATTAATCAAGACAACTATTAAAGGAAGAAATCACTATGATTATTCTTATAGATGCAGAAAAGGAACGTACCAATATTTTTTACTTGAGATCTATTTATCAGTCCTTCACAAAACTGATAAATTGATCTCAAGTAAAAATCCAGAATCATTAATGAGGAAATACTCCAGAAACACTTTAAGCAATATCAAGAAAAATTTAATAGTGCTATTGCCATTTTATTTTAACGTGGCTTTGGAAGTACTAGCTCAATGCAATGAAATATGTGAAAGAAATAAGAGACATAAATATTGGATGGGAGGAAGCAAATTGTACCTTTATTTATAGATGATAAGATTGAATATCTGGAAAAAATCCAAGAAAAAGAACTAGAAAGCCATTAGAAAAGAAAAACTGGTTCAGTAAGTATCCAGTTATAATATTAATTTATAAAGGTTAATCGTTTTTCTGTGACTAAAAACCAGCTGGAAACAAGAATAAGGAATATTTTTACTGGATTTCCTGAGAAATCCACTAGGTTCTTTTGCTCGATTATGTGAAAAGCAGTAATTTTCTTGAAGGTTAAGAAACAACAATGTGATAAACTAACATCCAGCTGAGGCTCAATAAAAGCTATTTCCTTCTTTCTGAAAGGTGTGACCTTTCACCAATTTTTAGTTCAGCTCTGAGCTAAGGCCCCAGTAGAATTTGCAGTAGGTCTCTAATGGCACAGGGGCCATCCTTGATACCTGTGGATTAATGGACTGGTAAGAGTGTAGCTAGGGCCAACAGTTTTCTGTACCTCCTTAGCAACTCATTGACAGCAGTCCCTGAAAATAGAGTGGCTGTTTCTAAGTCTAGACCAGAAGCAGTGAAAGGATCAGCCCAGAACACTGACCTCAATATTCATAGTTCTTGATTTTGTTTAGTGATGTAAGACTCGTACACATATGCAAACTATAAAGTTATGAATGACTGATGGGGTAGTGATTGGTATATACTCTTCCTAGTCAGAAGCCTGAGAAGTTTCCAGTTAAAGAGAAACTGAGACTGTTTATAGAGAATGATTTCAACTATGTAAATTGACCCCTAGATTGTAGATGACTAATGTGGAATTAGTTTGCTCTTGTTCATATTTATTTACACCTGCTAAACTGCTTTGGTGTCTGCTATGATTTGAATATGGTTTGTGTCCTTAAGTTTCATGTGTTGAAACTTGGTCCCAGTATGTCAGTGTTGAGGTGGTGGAACCTTTAGGAGGCAGGACCTAGTGGAAAATAATTAAGTCATGGTGGCTTTCTCTACTCTCATGAAGAGATTAATGCTGGTGGAGTGGGTTGGGTTTCACAGGAGTGAGTGCATTCTCTTGAGAGTGGGTTGCCATAAGTGAGGTCATTCCATGCATTTACTTTCTTCTTCATGTGATCATTTCCCTTTCTACTTCTGTGCCACATTGTGATATCGTTAAGGGGCACCTGATCAGGATGCTGGTGCTACAATGTTTGGATCTTCCAGACACCAGAATCATGAGTCAAGTAAAACTCTTTACTTATAAAGTACCCAGCACCAGATAATTTTTAAAGCAATGCAAAAATCAAGTGAGATGTATCCTATTGTCACTGGGTTGGTCAGTGCTGCTGGTATTAAAGTAAATGAGAAACACAATGGATTTAAACACTCATATTCAAATCCATAGGGAGAAAAAAAAGCAAAAGCAGTCTGGGGGCACATATTAGAGAAACTTTCCTTGAAGCAAGAGCAGGGAAGCCTTAGAGAAGAAAACCTAGTACTTTTAGATGGAGAGGAAGCTGTTTAAGGACATGGCTGGATACTGTTATCAGGACCTGTGAACCAGGAATCTTAAATGTTATAAAGATTTTCAGTGGCCCCATGGAGCAGGACCAGCATAGGACCTGACATAAAGACAAAACCCAATATATCTCTATTCCATTTTCCTTGAATATCTGTCCTCATTGTTCTCTTTCCCAGTCCCTACTTTGGATTAGGATTTGAGTCCTGGTGGGACATGTTAGTTGGGGTCATGGTTCTATTTTCTTATGTGAAAGGTGAATTTGTTTCAAATATTTGCTGAAACTATGTAGAGATATCCAGATTGTTCTTCATTTACTGACACAGGGACAGTACAAGACACTGGAGATTGCTTTGTGGACTTCCTTAGCCATTGTCTCCAATGGCATTCCTGATTCAAGGTCACTGTTTTCTACTTTGTGATCTTGCTCCTAGGTGATTCCGTCTACATTATCTTTCCATTATCTCTCTCTCTCCACAGGTCTACATATAGTCAGAAAGTTTAGACATTTTTGGTGGTGTCAGGGATTGAGCTGCTGGTCTCATGCAGGCTATGTAGGCAATTTACCACTGAGCTACATTCCTAGTTCTAGACAGAAATTTTAACAATGTGAAGAAATGGGAAAAGAAAGAATGCAAGAGGCTAAGGGAGCTCCTCCCCAAGAGGTAACTAAACAAATACTGAATACTAAATGCTTAGGGGGATGGCAAATACTTGCACTTCTTTCATTGACATGCTTGTCAAACTTTCTCCACTTGAAAGTCTGTTTCTTTTGTGGCTCCTGTAATAGGTTCCTGCTTCATATGTCCTGTTGACTAGCAACATTCACTCAACAGATTTAAAAGTGTGAATGTATGGGGATGGACTGACTAATGATAACAAAGTAATCAGGGAGTGAGAGATCAAGCTTTCCTCATTCCATAGGCAGACATATATACAGAGTATGGCATTAGGGATGTCAGCGGTAGCTAGAAGAGACAGGATAAATAGCATAGTGTAGAAGAGGCAGTGGTTGCTGTTTTCATCCATTCTTTTTTAATCACCAGAATTCCAGCTGTTTTCATTCATTCCCTTTTAATCCATTTGTCTCATACCCTAAAAAAGATGAGCACTTGGGTACTGAATGCCAATAACTTTGCAGCTCCATCATATAAGTCTTAATATCAGTCTTTCCTGGCTTGTCAAACATTTCCCACTTTAGGATTCACCTACTGAACTCCCAACATTCACTGCAGGCTTCTCTGTTAAAAAGTACTCCCTTGGGATCTTTTTTTTTTGTACTAGGTACTAAACTCAGGGGCACTCAACCACTGAGCCACATCCCCAGCCCTATTTTGTATTTTATTTGGAGACAGAGTCTCACTGAGTTACTTAGTGCCTCACTGTTGCTGAGGCTGGCTTTGAACTTGTGGTCTTCCAGTCTCAGCCTCCAGAGCTGCTGGGAATACAGGCATGAGCCACTGTGCCCAGCCTCCCCTGGGAATTAAAAAAAATTATTCTACTATACCATACAAAGTCCTTAACATATTCAATCCATAAATTCTGGCAGATAATCAGAGTATTTTATTAGGTATTGACAAGGCACAGGCCCAAATTATAGGACAAAGAAAGTATACATCATGAATTTCTATTATCTCTATTTCCCTCTTTCTTCCAATTTCTTTCTCATTCTCTCTCTAAGTCTCACTCATTTTCTCTCCTCTTAATCTTGGAGATTTTCTTTCTATGAATATGGCCTCGACTTATCCATAAAAACTTGAAAGAAGCAATATGGTTGATTAGTTAAGGAGCACTATGAAGCCAGGGCTTTCTGGTTTCCAGAAAACTCTGATATCTTGGAGACACAGGATATGGGGGATAGTTTAAATGCCCATGCTTTCAAATGCCCCTTCCTGTGGCAAACACTCATCTGCCCCCCTCCTGTGGGTTGACTGTCCATAGAAGCTACTTAATGATGTGATTATTCTAACTCAATTAGCAGGGAATGGAAGGAACAAAGGAAACCTATTTTGCAGTTGGCTGGTCATTCAAAACCATCCTACCTTAAAATGTCAGCTAATTAGAAGATGGTAGGAGGGAGAGCCTTTGCTTGAGTACTTAGACTGTATTATTAGACCTTGCTGTGATTGTTATTATGGTTTAACAAAATAAGCCAAAAACATATTATATAACTAATTTTATATGAAGATGGAATTTCTATTACTTTTACCCTAGCCAAAGAGGAGATTCAAAAGTCCAAAATCATAGGAAAAACTAATTACAAATTAGTGTTTTCTCAATTAAGTATGAGCAGTTATCTTTAGTTCCTTTGTCTTTGAAGCTCTATCATTGGATAGATATATTTAGCACTCAATTTATAAGCAAGTAGGAAGCTGATAGAAAAAGGGTATATCTGAAGACATACAACTGGAAGAGACCTAATGGCTATGGACTCTAAATGCAGAGAAAGTAGCTATTTTAATCTCTGGAAGAAAAGAAAAATGCAAAGGAAAGCAGCAACTTGAGTGATAATTTTGGTTAAAATCTACTGAGCACTTACTATGTGCTAGGCACTGATCTAAGCATTTTATACTCATCATTTTATGTATACTTCATAATTATCGTATGAGAAAGGTTGCTTGCTATCCTAATTTTTTCACATAAGGAAAATGCGTAGAAGTTAAGTGACTTGCTTAAGGTCATATAAATAACAGCAGAATCAGAATTTGTTCCTATGCAATCTGACTAAAAAGCTCGAACTCATAACTTCTATACAATTCTTACATGAAATATAAAGTCACAAATGTTCTTGGGTACTAGTAAAGATCAGTAGTGGAAAAGCATCACACATAATTAAGAGGAAGCATGGCTACAGACACAGAACTAAACTCAGCCTCTGTCAAGAAATTATTGAATCATCTTCCAACTAAGTTATTTTTTGTGGTGTTGGAGATTGAACCCATGGCCTTATACATGCTAGGCAAGTGCTCTACCACTCAGTTACTTCTCCAGCCACAAATAAGTTATTTTTAAAGGAGGGAAACACATACAGACACACAGTCACACACGTAGACAGACAGACAGACAGACACACACACACACACACACACACACACCCAGCATTTGGAAATAGTTTCCCTTTGAAAGCTAGATGAGTAAAAGCCAGCCACAATGGACTCAAGAGTATACTGTAGGACACAGTGAAAGGGCTGCCCATCCAAGTGTGATAGCAGAATATGCACACTTGAACAGACCAGTCTTGATTGTGTGGGTCAAGGCAGATGAAAGGATGAAAGGGCATGCTCCAGGCAGAAGCCCAACATGTGCAGGAGGGGTGTGTGTGTGTAAGAGTGGCATCCAGGAGAAGTGGTCTAATGAGAGGCATTTTGGAGGCGGATGGATGGAATCAGAGTCCATTCAGTCCTCTCTGACTCAGAACTGTAGACTGGGTAATCTGAGAAGCAGAAGTTTGCTTGGAGGCTGGGAAGAACAAGGATCAAGGCTCCAGCAGATTTGTCATCTGGTGAGGATGCTTTGCAGATGGCAGCTTGTTGCTGTGTCATCATCACATGGTGGAAGGGGCCAAGGAAGTTTACTGATCCCTTCCTGGGGGTGGAACCCTTGAGATTCAATTCTTTTCCAAAGGCCTTAGCTCTTACCACTATCACATTGAGTGTGAGTTCCAACATATGAACTTTCGGGGACATTAACATTCATGACTTAACAGGTCAGATGGAGAGATGAGATAGAGAAGGGATGCTGGATTGGGCAATGAGTGGATTGTTGGTACACTTTGCTGAGAGTGAGAACACTTAGAAAAGATCGGGGCAGGGAGCAAGTGGAGGAGCTCAAGCTGAGAAAAGCTGACCTGTAGGAGCTGGCGAGTTATCCAATTGGAGCCCTCTTGTGACCTATTGATCATATGGATCTGGAGTTGGGCTGTGAGGTCTGTTCTGCGAGATGCAGATGTGAGATGTCAGCCTTTATAATCACACGAGTGGATCTGCTGGTGGGAGAAAAGCAGACCTTGAAAATAGGGAAAATATAGGGATTAAGATAACAGAGATCAAATATTTGTCATATGGTACGGTAAAGAAGGAGGATTTTCATAAAACCCTAGGAACAATATATTTCTCTCCTTATTTCTTTGGTTTTGTACTTACTGTGTGTCTGTGTTTCTGGGGGTGGAGGGAGTTGAGGTTTTCATACTTTTAGTATCCTGTATTCTTCAGGCCTTTGAGGGCTCTAGGTATTTCTCTTCTTTTGAGGAAGATACATTTTTTTTTTTCATTTTTCATGTTGTTTCTGCAGTTCTGTCTGCCAGAGCCTGCCAGTGGGGACTTCTTAGACATGTACTTTAAGAGGCAGCATAATCTAGTGGTGAAGAGCGTGGGTTGATGTTAGAGACCTGATGGTTGCCATGGTTACCTAGTCATTAACATGGATAACAAGTAATGCTTGAGAAGCAGGCCATTGCCTCGGTCTTGGGAATCCTTGTCCTGTGTACAGCTTTATAGATGCAATTGATTTTTTAGTAATGTGGTGTAATTCATTTTATTCTTTCAAGCACCAGAAATATGTCTTTTAATTACATGAAGAAACATTGTATATAGCAAGGAATAAAATGAATCGCAGGAAAAAATTTCAGTATGAAGTAATTTTCATAGTAAGATAATAGTGAGATTCTCAAACACTCAAGGACTTTGAGTAATATCACCTGACTTTTGTTTCAGTGCATTATTCATCAGGCATTGATATTTGTGCTTTTATAATAACTTTATATTCTGCAATCCAAAGACAACATAAACATCTAGTTCCTATATATCTTCTAAAGAGAAAAAAAATTAAAGTTTATTCAATAGGAAATGGGTTCGAATTTACCCTTACCTCAACTCCATTAGACAATACACTATAAATTATAGAAATGACACTGACTTACATATATATATATATATATATATATACATATATATATATAAGATGGTTTTTCTTTTTTTGCTGTTACATTTAAAATACTCTTTATAGCATGGGTTAGCTAATTGACTGAAAATTTGTCTGTTAGTGCTGTTAATGGAGGGGAAGATTTCTCAATATTAGGGACACTAACTTTAGCTAAGTGTCTACCTATGTGCCAGATACTCAATTAGGTGCTTTTTGTTGGTTTTCTTTTGAATCTCTATTGATCAACTGAAGCAGTGCTTATTTTCTAGTCCTTTTCTGTCTATGTTTAAAGCAAATTTGGATATTTATGTACATATTTGTTCATAGCCTGCTTAGGAAATAGCTTTCAATGCTTCATTTTTTCCCCTGTGCTAATGAGACATGTGCATTGGAAAATATTCAGAAAATACAGTTGAGTGCCACTTGGAGTCCAGAGTTAGAATTGCAGGCTGAACATCATAGAACAGAAATGCAAGGAGGAAAGGTATGAAGGAGGGAGTAAAGGAGTAAGGAGGAGTTGCTTCTCTACCATCCAGACAGCTTTCCAGAAGTTTTCATGGCATAAGAAACAGACTAGTGGGCAGGCAGCTTCTGCTTGGATTTTCTCCAAGCAAGTCAGCTATATCACTAATTTATGCTTCTGAGTCTCTCTCACCTCCTCCTCATCCTTTCACCCCCTTCTGTTTTTCTTCATCTCCCTTCTTTCTTTCCTCTTTTTGCTTCCTCATCAGTCTATTCTTCCTACCACATACACAAAGCAGATGGGGAACAATCACTAAGGTCTGTCCTGAGCAGTCAGGGAGTCATCCAGTCCTATGGAATCTTCCACCCTCAGCTAAAGAGAAGCTCTTCTGCGCATGAATGTGTGTATGTACATGTGCATGTGTGCAATAACATGTGTGAGTTTAAAGTAAACATATAATCATTTTTTTTCTGATTATAAAGGTTATGCTTGCTCATTGAGAAAAAATCTGTAAGATTCAGCAATCATAAAGAATAAAAGAGAACTCAAAAAACTTGACACCAAAATACCCAAATAACCCAATCAATAAATGGACAAATGAGCTAAACAGATATTTCTCCAAAGAAAAGTATCCAACAAATATATGAAAAATGTTTAACATCTTGAACACTCAGGGAGCTGCAAAACAAAGCTATGCTGAAATTTCATCTCACTCCAGTTTAGAATGCCAATCACCAAGAATACAAATAATAATAAATGCTGGGGAGAGTGCAGGAAAAAAGGACACGTATACATTGTTGATAAGATTGTAAATTAATAGAACCACTACGGAAATCAGTATGAAGTTTCCACAAAAGACCAGGAATAGAACAACCTTATGACTCAACTATACCTGTCTCAGTGTTTAGCCAAAAGAATTAAAGTGGGCAAACTACAGAGATACATACATATCTGTGTTTATAGCAGTGCCATTCCCAATGATTGGATAAAGAAAATTTGATATACACAACAGAGTTTTATTCAGCCATAAAGAAGAACAAACATAACATTTGTAGGAAAATGGTTGAAACTGGAGAATATCACCCTAAATGAAATAAGCCAGACTCAGAAAGTCAAGGGTCAAATGATTTCTTTCATATGTGGAAGCTAAAGGGGGTAAAAAAGGAATAACAAAGTGATCTCAAGAAAATAGAAGGGAGACCAGTGAAGTAGAGGAAGGGGATCAGGGGAGAGAAGAGGGGATGTAGAGGGGTGCTACTGGGGAATGAAATTGACCAAATTATGTTATGTGCACATACAAATGTATCACAATGAATTCCACTCTTATGTATAATTATAATGCATCAGTAAAAATCACTTAGGGGCTGGGGGTTGTGGCTCAGCGGTAGAGAGCTTGCCTAGCACGTGCGAGGCCCTGGGTTAGATCCTTAGCACCACATACAAATAAATAAAATAAAGTATTGTGTCCAACTACAACTAAAAAATAATCATTAAAAAAAGAAAATTATTAAAAAAATCACTTAGAATCCTATAGTTAAGAAGTTCAAGAGCTGAGATTGTAGCCCAGTGGTAGAGCATTTGTGTAGCATGTGTGAGGCACTGAGTTCGATCCTCAGCACACACAAAAATAAATAAATAAAATAAAGTTATTGTGCTCATCTACAACTAATATACAACTGAATACAATATATATATGAGCATATGTATGTATTATAATGTATGTTATATATTATAATATATTAATATTATATATTATAATAATATATATACACACTTGGGCTCTCTCTCATCCAGTGAGGAGGTCTATGGAACACGGTACAGGAGAGTGTGGCTGCAGAGTTGCTAATTAAGACTTCCAGAGACCAAGCAGGAAGCAGGTCTAATTTTATTGCGCAGTTACCATGTATATACTCAGGCAGTAACTAAGCAGATTACAGGCAGCCACCAATGCAATTCTGCTAACTGACCTTGCAGCAACCAATCGAGGAGTGGGCTGTGGAGCAAGCACAGGGACTGCAACACATGGCCTCACACTCAGGGCTATGCCTACAGGGTAAGCAGCCTGCCACCCACACGCCTAGCACGAGGGGAGTGGCCTGCCACCCAGTTGCCCTTAACGTATGCCATGTATGCAGTACTCCATGCATTTGTCTCCATATATATATGGAAGTTCAGTTGTGTCTACTTTTGCAGGTAGAACTTAGAATTTTTCTATGTTCAAATATATATATTTGGATATACACAAACACAAGTTGTAATCATTTTTAATTTAAATGTATGAGTATCTTTCAATGTCAGTAAAAGTTTTGTACCTATTTTGCATGTCACTTTAAAATAAGATTTTTCATGTTTCAAACTTTAATTTCTATTTTTCTCATTTCAATGGCAAAAATAACATAGTAATATACAACATACATAAAAAAATAGCTTGCACCTATTTTACTTTTCAAACCGTATAAATGTTCCCTTTTAATAGCTTGGAGTGCATTTCTTCAGAAATTTGTCTTTGGGGATACACATACATTCCCTTTTACAAAAGTGGGACCATATTAAAATCATATTACTCTGTATATATCTTTCTAATATTATCCTATGTTACTTATATACAGGCCACTCTTGACACTAACAAATTGGGAATGTATTTCAGATAAAAAAATATATTCCTACATCATTTTATGGACCACTCAGTATTCATTAAGATTTCCTCCATTTTTGATATGTTAAGTAGTTTCTTTCTGATTATATATGCTTGTTGAAAAATTCAAGTAATAAAAATATTATAATTTAGAAAGTAGAATTTCCCTGTTTCTCTATATTTCCCTGTGAAGACAGTTACTGTTATCTATTTTTTTTAAAAATAAGTCTCCCATCCACAGACACATTTCTTTTGTAGAAGATGCAGTCACACTGGGCATACTGTATAGCAACTTGTTCTTTTTTAAAAACTTAACATATATATTATACGTCTTTCTATGACAGTACATATAGCTCCATCTCATTTCCTTTAATCTAGTCAGAGAATTCCATTGCATGAGTGTATACTTTTTTTTTTTTCTGGTACCAGGGATTGAACTCAGGGGCACTTGGCCACTGAGCCACATTCTCAGCCCTATTTTGTAATTTATTTAGAGACAGATTCTCACTGAGTGGCTTAGAAGCTCACCTTTACTGAGGCTGGCTTTGAACTTGAGATCCTCCTGCCTCAGCCTCCCAAGCCACTGGGATTACAGGTGTGTGCTACCACACCTGGTGACTGTATAATTTTTAATATGACCAATCAGCTATAAATGCCATTTAGGCTCTTTTAAAATTGTTCACTGTTACAAATCATTGCTAAAATGGAAACTTTTTACATATACCTTTACCTATGTGTGCCACTATTTTTGTATGATAAATTCTCAGGAGTAAATTGCTATCTCAGAGAATATAGACATTTCCTATTTTAATACATATCATTAAATGTGCCTTGAAAAGATTGAAGCAACCTATGGCCCCATGAAGGGCATAAGATAATGTCAGTTTTTTTTTTCAGACTCTGCAACATTTTGTGTTACTGCAGTCTCAGGCCAGAGGCCTGATTCTGGGGGTTCCAACAAACCAGGTCCAGCCACATGCCCCTAAAATCAAACAGAAAAGGTCATGATGGAAAGCAAGAAAAGGAACTTTTGGTCAATATGATCATATTGGGAAGGCAAAGTAAAATCCAACTTCTCAACCCCATCTTCAGCTGCTGACATGAACAGTATGTTAAAATTGAGGAAAAGAGTTGGGGTAGGGGGCAAGATGTATTCATAATTAAGCAGTCTTGTTTAAATTGTGGTCTTGTTTATCAGTCTTTCAGTTCTGATTCTGTGATGGCTCCAGAGAAGGTTTTTTTTATTGCTTTTTTTTATTGAAAATTTTCACTTGCTGCTCAGGATGTTTATCTATCAGACATGTGATCTTGGAAGGGGGCTATTGCTTAGGGGAGAATAGATTTATACTGCTGCTTCTAGAAGGTATAATGTTGACAATGACTAAAGACTTCTAGGCACCACTCCTAGGATATGATACTATAAAAACTGACAGTCTGATGTCCCACAAATATTGTCTCAGTCATGAAGGGGGGACAAGATAGGTTAAGTACATTTAGGGCAATAAACATTGTATTACTGGTTTTTAGGTGAACACTCCTTAAATGATTAACATGCTCATATGAGGAACTGAGCAGGAGGACCTGATGCCAAGTTTAAGTAACAAAGGAGACAGACACAAAATGAAGATGGAGATGCCAAGATTTATCCTGCTTTTAGTTGCCTATTGGGTAACTACAGGCCTAACTGAAAAGTTACTGCTTTTAGGAAAAGCAGCCTAAGTCCCTGCTATATATGTATCAACAGCATATTAAAAATTCTCCCTGTACTTGTTGATTGATTGTACATGAAGAAATGCTCACCATCTCTAGCAGTCAGAGAAATGCAAATCAAAACCACCCTAAGATACCATCTCACTCCAGTAAGATTGGCAGCCATTATGAAGTCAAACAACAAGTGCTGGAGAGGATGTGGGGAGAAGGGTACACTTGTACATTGCTGGTGGGACTGCAAATTGGTGCAGCCAATTTGGAAAGCAGTATGGAGATTTCTTGGAAAGCTGGGAATGGAACCACCATTTGACCCAGCTATTGCCCTTCTCGGACTATTCCCTGAAGACCTAAAAAGAGCGTACTATAGGGATACTGCTACATCCATGTTCATAGCAGCACAATTCACAATAGCTAGACTGTGGAACCAACCTAGATGCCCTTCAATAGATGAATGGATTAAAAAATGTGGCATTTATACACAATGGGGTATTACTCAGCACTAAAAAATGACAAAACCATGGAATTTGCAGGGAAATGGATGGCATTAGAGTAGATTATGCTAAGTGAAGCTAGCCAATCCCTAAAAAACAAATGCCAAATGTCTCCTTTGATATAATGAGAGCAACTAAAAACAGAGCAGGGAGGAAGAGCATGAGAAGAAGATTAACATTAAACAGGGATGAGAGGTGGGAGGGAAAGGGAGAGAGAAGGGAAATTGCATGGAAATGGAAGGAGACCCTCATTGTTATACAAAATTACATATAAGAGGATGTGAGGGGAAAGGGAAAAAATCAAGGGAGAGAAATGAATTACAGTAGATGGGGTAGAGAGAGAAGATGGGAGGGGAGGGGAGGGGGGATAGTAGAGGATAGGAAAGGCAGCAGAATACAACAGACACTAGTATGGCAATATGTAAAAACGTGGATGTGTAACCGATGTGATTCTGCAATCTGTATACGGGGTAAAAATGGGAGTTCATAACCCACTTGAATCAAATGTATGAAATATGATATGTCAAGAACTATGTAATGTTTTGAACAACCAATAAAAAATAAATAAAAATAAAAATTCTCCCTGTGATATTGTGAAATCTGTATTTGATTTTGTTCCCATTTCCTGACACAGAGCCCCTAAAATCTTTGTAATCCTGAGTTATGAGTATCTTTCATATGCTAATGAAATGATTGGTGGCTGAGGACCTCTAGGTAGCTTAAGGATGAGGATTGGCCACCAGAAAGCCATGATTAGAGGACTGGCACTTTCAGCCCCAGAGAGGGGAGAGTGACTGAGGTTGAATTGATCACTAGTGGCCTATGACTTAATTTGTTATGTCTATGTAATAAAACCTCATTTTATCACCTCAAATATCATTGCCTTTCACTAAAGAAGCAATCAGATGTCCCAAGTAAACAAACTTTCCTCTGCAATACTCATCATGCTCACCAGCTCTTTTTTTGTCACTTTAAAATTTTTTAAAAAAAATATTGTTCTAATTAGTTATACATGACAGTAGAATGCATTTTGCACATTGTACACAAATGGAGCACAGCTTCTCATTCCTCTGGCTGAACATGGTGCAGAGTCACATTGGTCATGCAATCATATGTGTATATAGGGTAATAATATCCATGTCATTCCACCATCCTTCCCACCCCCAAACCTCTCTCCTCCCCTCACTCCACTCTGCCCAATCCAAAGTTCCTCCATTCTTCCTTACTCACCAGCTCTTTCTGATGCCTTTATCTCATTCTGACCCAAAAGGACACAATTCAGAGAGCTATTTTGATAGCTGAACACATGGGGATTCATGGATGGTGGTATGCTTAGGGCAGGTATGAAAGTCCCATGTCCATTCTCCCATTTTTTACCCTATGAATCTCTTGTTCAACCTATGAAAAACTTCTGACAGTTCCTCTGTATCCTTTGTAATATCCTTTATAATAAAATAGTAAATGTAAGTAAGTGTTTCCGTTGAGTTCAAGAGGGGCTTGTGGGAACCTCTGATTTATAGTTGGTTAGTCAGAATCTCAGTTCATAGCCAGTTTTTAGGCCTGGTATATGAAGCGAGGGGACAGTCTTGTGAGACTGAACCCTCAACCTGTGAAATCAAGTGGATAGTGTCAGAGTGAATTGAATTTGAGGATGCCCTGCTGGTGGTGTCTGCTGCAAAATTGATTGATTGTTGGCGGGAAGAAATCCCCACACAATCACTCCTCTAAATTCAGGTCCTTGTCAAAATATTGAAATTAGGGGTTTATTGAGATAAGCATTCTTATAGTTTTATCCTTATGTATATAATGAAATATATTCTAAGGATAAATTCCTAGAGGCCCAATTGCTGGTTGAGAGGATACATATATTTAAACACTTTATTTATATGCCTGTAATTCCCAAGTGTATCTCTCATCCAGACTTTCCACTGAGTTTCAGACCTGATATTAAACAACCCACTTTCACCTTTACAACTGAAGCTCAAGATGTTTAAAAAGTAAATTCATCATCTCTGCTCTCTCCTATCTTCCAAACTGGCCCTCACCAACCTTCCTTATCTCATGAATGGAAGGCAGCTTCATCCAATTTTACAAAACAGAAAATATGACTCTGTCATTTTCACATCCAGTTTATCCCAAGTCCTTTTGATTTTATCTCCTTAATTTATCTTGAATCTGTCTGTTTCTCTCTAACTTCATTTTTACCACATTAGTTCAAGCAAACACCCTTTTCTTAGCCTAGACACTATAAAGTCTTCCTAACTGGCTGTACATGGTTTTGTTAGAGCAAATGGATTTATTATATCAACTTTCAGGAATATAAAGTTCCAGTCAACTTATATTATTATTCACAGTTTTTTTTTATAGAAACAGTGTTTCTTCATTTCACACTGTTCTTAACATTTAGCCTTCATTTTTTTTCTGTATATCAAATCTGCAAGAGACACTGAATGTTTGCATTCCCCCAAAATTCGTATATCGAAACTCTACACCCTCCATGTGATGGTATTGAAAGGTTGAACTTTTGGGGAAGTAACAAGGATTAGATGAAATTACAAGGATGAAACCTTTATATATGGGATTGGAGCCCCTGTAAGAGTGATAGGAGAGCTTACTTCCCTTCTCTGCCCTCTACTTCATGAAGAAACAAAGGGAACTTGGTAATTTGCAACATGGCAGAGAACCCTTACCAGAATTCCACCATTCTGATTTTGAACTTCCAGCCTCTACAACTGTGAGAAATACATTTCTATTGTTTAAGACACACAGTCTATGGTATTTTGTTATAGCAGCTTCAGATGACTGAGACACTGATTTTCACTTTTTTTTTGAAACCAGATGTCAATAATATGCAAAGTATTAGAATAAATGCTGGAAAATATATAATAGCCTTATTTCTGAAAAATACCAGGCATTTTCAAAGTGGCTAATAAAATGAATTGAAATTCTCTTAAAGTTTTAGAAATACTAGTAACCATGTGGTTATGTGCCAATATTAACTATTCTGATAATACCATGAATATGGCAGGTTGGAGGAGAGCTGGGATTCAGAATTCAAATTTAATGTTTTTTTCTAGTTTTAGAAACAAGGAAACAATTTCCTAATTTAATTCTAAACTGTATAAGAATTAACTTCCTAAATTGATTCGAAAATGTTTGATAAACGAAAAAATGTACTTGGATGAAATTTTTTTAACCGAGAAACTGAAGAGAGCAAATGCTAACTTTTCTCTCCCCCTGGTTTTGATGAAATTCTCTATCCTGCTTCTTTTTCCTTTCTTCATTTTCTATCTTCTTTGCCTCCCTTCATCCCTTCTTTTCTTCTTTTCCCTTTCCTTTCACATTTCTTCTTTTTTGAGATATAATTTACATACCACACAATGTACCAAGTATAATTGCATAGTCCAATGGTTTTCAGTATATTTAAAAAGTTTGGCAACTATTATCACTATATAATTCCATAATATTTTCTTTATTCCAAAAATAAACTCCATACCCATTAACAGTCACTCTCATGGTCTCTGTTCCCCATCCCCCCGTAACCCTTATTTATTTTCTGACTTCTACATTGCCTATTCTGAATACATCATGTAGATATAGAATCATACAATATAACACCATTTGAGTCTGGCTTCTTTCACTTAGCATAATGTTTTTGAAGTTAACCTACATTATAGCATATGTCAGCATCTCATTTCTTTTTAAGGCTATTTCATTGTAAGATATAACATATTTTGTTTATCCATGTATCAACTTGTAGACATTTGTGTTATTCAGCTTTTGAGCTATTATAAATAACACTGTTATGAGCATGCATGTCCAAATTTTTGAGTGAGCATGTTTTAAATTCATATATATATATATATATACACACACACATATATATTGATGGGTCATATGGTAACTCTTTGTTTAACTTTCTGATGAAGTGACAAACTGTATCCAAACAGGTTGCACCATGTTACCTTCCAACCAGCAATGTGTGAAGGTCTCAGTTTAGCCATTGCCTTGCCAGCACTTTTTATTGTTCATCTTTTTTTGAAAAATATAGCCATCCTAGTAGGTATCAAGTGGGATCTACTTGCATTTTTGATAATACATTTCCCTAATGACTAATAATGTTGAACATCTTTTACTGCCAATTTTTATATCATTTTTGGAAAAATATCTATTCCAATCCTTTCCCCACTTTTAAATAGGATGTTAATTTTTTTATTGTCAAGCTGTAAAATTTCTTTGTATATTCTGGATACTAAACCTTTATGTGATACACGACTTGCAAACATTTTCTCCCATTCTATGGATTATCTTTTTCATATTCTTGATGATAACCTTTATTTGGGGGGCAAGTACTGGGAATTGAACTCAGGGGCACACGGCCGCTGAGCCACATCCCCAGCCCTATTTTGAATTTTATTTATAGACAGGGTCTCACTGAGTTGCTTAGCACCTTACTTTTGGGGAGGCTCGCTTTGAACTCGCAATCCTTCTGCCTCAGCCTCCCGAGTTGCTGAGATTGGAGGTGTGCACCATTGTGCCTGGCTGATGATAACATTTGAAGCACAAAAAGTTTAATTTTGATGAAGCCAAATTTATCTGTTTCCTCTTTGGTCTCATGTGCTTTTGCTGTAATGTCTAAGAAACCATCACCTATTTCATATTCATGAAGATTTTTTTTCCTATCGCTTCTTCTAAGATTTTTATAATTTTAGTTTTATATTTGTGTCTTTGATCCATTTTAAGTTACCTTTTATATAAAGTGTGAGGTGGGGGTTCAAATTAATTCTTTTGCATGAGAATATCCATGTGTCCCACCACTATTTGTTGGAAAGATCATTCTTTCCCTATTGAATGGACTTGGATATCTTATGGAAATTTAAGTGGTCACAAATGTGAAAATTCACTTCTGAATTCTCAATTCTGTTCTATTGATATATGTATCTGGATTGATCCCAGGGGTACTCTACCACTGAATTCTATTCCCACAGTTCTTCCCTGCCTCATTTTGAAATAGGGTCTCACTAAGTTGTTGAAGCTGGCCCTGAACTTGTGATTCTCAAGCCCAAGCCTCCTGAGTAGCTGGTATTATAGGTATATAATACCATGACAGCTCAGCTGAAATTTTGATAGGGATTGTATTGAATTGTTGATCAATTTGGGGAGTGGATCTACCTCAACAATAGTAAGTCTTCCAATCCATGAATGCAGATATCTTTCCATTTATTTATGTCTTTAACATTTCTTACAACAATGTTTTGTAATTTTCAATGTACAATTCTTACATGTCCTTGGTTAAATTTATTTCTAAGTGATATCATTGTAAATGAAATTGTTTACTGAATTTCATTCTTGTATCATTTATAGCTGGTGTATTAAAATATGATTTTTGTATATTGATCTTTTATCTGTAATCTTACTAAAGTTGTTTATTAACTCTGATATTATTTGATTCCTTAATATTTTCTATATATAAGATCATGGAATATGGAAATAGATATTGTTTTACTTCTTTTTCAATTTGGGTGCTTTTTATTTCTTTCTATTCCTAGGTTCCCTGGCTAGAACATCAATACAATGTTGAATAGAAATGGTGAAAGCAGGCATCCTTGGCTTGTTTTAGACCTTAGTGTATTCATTTAATTTTGCCTTTGATTCACTCTTAATCGAAGGAAATAATTTTAAAGGTTAAATTATACCACATAACTACACTTCTTAAGCACTCCAATGGATTTCTATCATACTTAGCAAAAAAAATCTAAATTCTTTTTGTTGGCTTGCAAGTTCCTCCATTTTCTTTTTCTTAAATTTTTATATTACTGTACCTTTAAAATGTAATTAATGAATGGACAAATAAAATTTGTATGTATCTATTGTGTAATGATGAGAGAAATGTAGGTAAATACAATGCAATGTATATTTCAAAAATCTACAAGGAAGTAGATTGAATGATTTCACCATAAAGACATGATAAATATTTGAGAAGATTCATATGCTTAACCTGATTTAAATATAACATATGCATGTATCAAAATATCATAAAGTACCCCCTTAATGTGTATAATGTTTTTTCTATGTATCAGAAAAATTTTAAATAAAATTTAAAATAAAATTATAATGGTGCAGGGAAAAAAGAAATATTATACATTGTATAATAACTGAATCAAGCTATTTAATGTATTCACTACCTCATAAACTTATTTTGTTATAGTGAGAACACTGAAAATCCACTCTTAGTAATTTTAAAGAATATTAACTTATTATTAGCTATGGCCACAATAGATCTTTGGAAAATATTCCTCATATCTTATTACTGTTCTTACTCTCCACATGCTAGACCCAGGGACCATTTTATTATGTGTCTTCAGTGGTATTCTGTTGTCATTTTATATACAGTAACTCATTTAATCACCTTGACAACCCTGAAGGGTCAACATTATTATACTCAGTTTTATAGATGAAGAAACAAAATCTTGGAGAGGATGATGATTGCAAGGCTAGCAGATTATAGAGTTAGCATCTGGTTAAAGTGCTGTGCTAAAATCTCTAAATGTACAATACTGGGACTATTTTCCCAATTCTTTAAATTGGAAAACTAAGGGTCAAACAGTATTTAGGTGTCTTGTCCTGGGTCAACAGTGAGTAACTGGAACAGTTGAATTTCCAACCTTGATCTGACTTCAGAGATTTTGATTTTTCTTTCAGATTACATTTCCCACATCTTCTTGCTACTAATACTTTTATAAATTTTTACAATTATGAAAGTAATTCACTCTCATATATGAAACTGTAGTGATCATGTTTGAATTTAGACAAGGAAAGATACATTACAAATTGTTTCACCCTCATTAATAACTACTATTTTAGTACATTTCCTTCCATTATTTTCTGTATGCGCAGGCCCTCAGACCTTCTTTCTTCCATGCCTTATGACCTTGTTTTTGTACTCTTTATTCAGATGTTCACTTGGCTGGTTCCTTGTCACTCAGGGCTTAGTTTAAATCTCACTTTCTCAGAGACTGCTTTTCTGATAATCTAACTTAAAGTAGCCCAATATTCCTTCTAGCCCTTATTCTGTTTTATGTTCTTCATAGAACTTATTGGTTTTAATTTTATTTTAATTTTTTTGTTTCACTTTATGTCCACACACCAGAAACTAGACAAAAACATACAGAAAGGTATATTTTGATCCCTTCTATATATCCCCAGTGTCTTGTACATGGCAGGCACTCTGTAAATGTTTCTGAATGCATTGACAGTTGAATAGTCCTAGAAGAGGTGTAAAAGTAAGAGATCTTTGTAGGTATTCTTTAGTAAGTTTAGCTATCCAGGCACTGCTATCATACAACTCTGTTTATCAAATCATGCTTTTGGGGGCAATAGTCGTGTTTCTGAGATTGAACTCTCTGAGCTACTATATTAAAGTGTCTTACTCTCTAACATATTAATAAATAGCTATTTGCTTATTATATGTTTTTTTCAACTAGAATCCAAGCTCCAAAAGGGCAGATAGTCTTCCATAGTTTTTTCACTGCTATATCCCTTGCACCTAAAATGGTACTTGACAACGGAAGGTGCCCAAGGAATATTGCTGCTTGAATGAATAAGCACCTCTTGATGCCATTGGTGAATTTATAATCCTGCCTTTTGGACTAAGAAAGCTGGATCTGTGGTCCACATGAAATCCACGGTCTCTAGTCAGTCCTTCAGGTATATAAATGCTTAAGGAAGGAAGGTTCATAGACGAAAGGAAGCTAATGTTTGTGAAGTTCCAAACATGTATATAGCATCTAAATTTTATCTGCTCTCAAGGGAACTTTTTAAACTAGATATTATTATCCTTGTTATGTAGATGAGAACATGAAAGCTTAGAAAAACCAAGTATCTGATTTAATCACCCAAATATAAGGTGAATGAATCAGGAATTAATATTAAATTTGATTTAGAAGCTCAGTGGACTGATACCCACAGACTCTCAGAAAGTTAGTGCAGTCTTCAGCAGTCCTCATTGTGGTCAGCACCAGTTTTGCATTAAGTTGAAGTTTTATGTAGCGATTGTCAAATCACTACAAAGCTTATATTGAAAACATTGTTCTTTAATATATGTCAGTACATGGTTGAGTATTTTTTAATGGAATGTGCTGTTTTAGTCAGAAATTAAATACGTAAAAACACCTTTTGTTCTGCCCAAACCACCATTGAAAGGCATAAAAAACGCAGTAATAAAACATTTATGGGCTAGGGTTGTAGCTCCGTGGTTGAGCCTTTGCCTCACAACGCTTGCCTCACATTTGTGAGGCCCTGGGTTCGATCCTCAGCACCACATAAAAAATAAATAAATAAAACAAAGATATTGTGTTCATCTACAACTAAAAAATGTTTAAAAACCAATTTTCATCACATATTACAGGCAAACAGTTAATAATTTGATATGCTAAGATTTCTCACTAACCCCAGCAGAGAGATGATCAAAAGATAAGAGATTGAGAGAAAAATCAATATAATTCCTAGGTCATTGATCCACTTTGAGTTGAGTTTTGTGCATGGTGAGAGATAGGGGTTTAATTTCATTTTGCTACATATGGATTTCCAGTTTTCCCAGCACCATTTATTGAGAAGGCTATCCTTTCTCCAATGCATGTTTTTGGCACCTTTGTCTAATATAAGATAACTGTAATTTTGTGGGTTAAAGGAATGATCAATATTATAAATAATTTAAAAACTGTAAATGAAAACAAAATTATTTTTTTGTGTCTATCAGGGTGACAAAGATGTAAAATAAAATTGACAACTAACACCATGTATGATGTCAAAACAGACATATTAATACTGTGTGGTAGGCATATAAATTGGTGCATTTTTTTCTGGAAGATAATCTTATACTACTGTAATAAAATGTTTTCATATAAATTGATTAATAAATTGCATTTATAGGAATTTATCCTACAAAATATCTCCTTCAAAAACAAAGTATGTATAAAACTTAATTGTAGCAGCATTATAACACTGAAAAATTAGAACAGGAAAACACCAGAAAAACAGTAAGAAGCCAGAAATGATAAAATATTTATCAATGGGAGAAAGGATAGCTCTATTTCAGCATAGTACTTTTTTTAAAAAAAATACTTTTTAGTTGTAGTTGGACACAATACCTTTATTTTGTTTATTTTTTATGTGGTGCTGAGGATCAAACCCAGGGCCTCTCATGTGCTAGGTGAGCATGCTATACCTCTGAGCCACAACCCCAGCCCACTCAGCATAGTACTTTTAAACAATAAATTATTTCAGATATAAAGAGAAATGAAGAAGATTTCATTCATTTAAAATCTTCATTTGAAGTCTGCCTTAATAATAATGTATTCTAGTTATATTAAGTGGAGAAAGGTTTTGCAACAAAGTTTTGTTTTTATAAAAAATATATATTGAAACTCATATGGGCACCATCAAATTAATGAAACATATACATAAAATAATAATGTTTTAAACTAAAAGTGAAAATAAGCAATTTTCTCCCTTTTACTTTTATGTTTCCTAAATTTCTATAAGGAAGAATACTATTTGTCTAACAAAAATTGAGAGTGAGGATATATCTTCATCAGAAATTATTAGGGCCTATTAATATAAACTTAGGTCTTATAATATATAACACATTTAACATGCTGTAAATTCCTTTTTGGCTCCATGAAATATAGATGAAGATAAAATTTCAGAGAAATTATATGTGAAATATAAAAAGAGCAAAGCCACACCTTGGTGACAGTGTAATATGTACTGAAAACAGTTTTCAAGAACTGGTATTATTTCAGAAAACAAAAGAAAAAATAGATAAGGAAGTGTAACTCCCCGAGACTATGTAAATCAGATTTAGAAGCAATGTTAGTGGTCTCATCAACATGCAAATGGTGAGGGAAATCTCAAGTAATACTTTCCACTGGGAAGATGACTGGATAAAGAATGATTGAATAATAGCCTCAGATCCTACAGAGACATATTGACAATCAACATTGGAAATGGAAAATGTTAAGAGAAAAGCTGGTCTGTTCTCTGAAGGAAAATGTCAAGGATAGGGTGAGGGTCAGGGAATGCTGTTACGTACATAGCTTTGTAATAAAAAATAGTCTTTTGACATTCAACACTGACATTTTGGAGCAGCCTTTGCATAACGGCTGCATTAAATCAGTCTTGTCAAATGCCCTGCTTTCCTTCTGAGAAAAAGGGCCCCAGGAAGAGAAAATCGTATACGGGAAGAGAATGAGCATGTGATGGTGGACTTGGGATTGAACAGTCACCTGTAGTAAGAAAATCTCCAATAAGCATAGTGATACTTGCCCAAACTCCTGCCTTTATTTTTATTTTTTTATTTTTATTGATTTTATTTTTTAAATACATGACAGCGGAATGCATTATAATTCTTATTATACATATAGAGCACAATTTTTCATATCTTTGTATATAGATTATATTCATGCCAATTCATGCCTTTATATATGTACTTTGGTTTTTTGCATTACAATTCTTATTACACATATATACCACAATTTTTCATATCTCTGTTTATATATAAAGTATGTTGCCACCCAATTCGAGTCTTCATAATGATGTCTATCACATTCCACCATCCTTGCTAATCCCCTACCCCCTCCCCTCCCCTTCCACCCCTCTTCCCTATCTAGAATTCATCTAATCCTCCCATGCTCCCCCTCCCTACCCCACTATAAGTCAGGCTCCTTATATCAGAGAAAATATTCGCCATTTGTTTTTTGGGGATTGGCTAACTTCACTTATCATTATCTTCTCCAATGCCATCCATTTACTTGCAAATGCCATGATTTCATTCTCTTTTATTGCTCAGTAAAATTCCATGGTGTATATATGCCACATTTTTTTTTATCCATTCATTCACTGATGGGCATCTAGGTTGGCTCCACAGTTTAGCTATTGTGAATTGTGCTGCTATAAACATTGATGTGGCTGTGTCTCTGTAGCATGCTGTTTTTAAGTCCTTTGGGTATAATCCGAGGAGAGAGATAGCTGAGTCAAATGGTGGTTCCATTCCCAGATTTCCAAGGAATCTCCATACTGCTTTCCACATTGGGTGTACCAATTTGCAGTCCCACCAGTAATATATAAATATACATTTTTCCCCACATGCTCCCCAACACTTTTTGTTGTTTGTCTTCATAATACCTGCCATTCTGACTGGAGTGAGATGATATTTTAGAGTAGTTTTGATTTGCATTTCTCTGATTGCTAGAGAAGATAAACATTTTTTTTCATATATTTGTTGATTGATTGTATAACCTCTTCTGAGAAGTGTCTGTTCAGGTCCTTGGCCCATTTGTTGATTGGGTTATTTGTTTTTTCAGTACTTAGCTTTTTGAGTTCTTTATATACCCTAGAGATTAATGTTAGGAAGTTGGGGCCTAATCCTACATGATGAAGATTAGGGCCTACTTTTTCTTCCATTAGACACAGAGTCTCTGGTTTAATTCCTAGGTCCTTGATCTACTTTGAGTTAAGTTTTGTACATGGTGAGAGAGAGGGGTTCAATTTCATTTTGTTGCATATGGATATCCAGTTTTCCCAGCACCATTTGTTGAAGATGCTATCTTTCTCCAGTGCATGTTTTTGGCACCTTTGTCTAATATAATATAATTGTAATTTGGGGGGTTAGTCTCTGTGTCCTCTATTCTGTACCATTGGTATTCTAATCTGTTTTGGTGCCAATACCATGCTGGTTTTGTTATTATTGCTCTGTAGTATAGTTTAAGGTCTGGTATAGTGATGCTGCCTGCTTCATTCTTCCTGCTAAGGATTGTTTTAGCTCTTCTGGTTCTCTTATTTTTCCAGATGAATTTCATGATTGCTTTTTCTATTTCTATGAGGAATGTCATCGGGATTTTGATCAGAATTGCATTAAATCTTTGTGTGCTTTTGGTGGTATGGTCATTTGATAATATTAATTCTGCCTATCTAAGAGCAAGGTAGATCTTTTTGTATTCTAATGTCTTTTTTGAATTCTTTCTTTTGAATTCTGTAATTTTCATTATATAGATCTTCCACCTCTTTCACTAAGGTGATTCCCAAGTATTTTATTTTATTGAGGCTATTATAAACGGGGTAGTTTTCCTTTTCAGAGGATTTGTCACTGATATACAGAAATGCGTTTGATTTATGGGTGTTGATTTTATATCCTGCTACTTTGCTGAATTCATTTACTAGTTCTAGAAGTTTTCTGGTTGGATTTTCTGGTATAGAATTATATCATCAGCAAATAGTACTAATTTAAGTTCTTCTTTTCCTATACCTATCCCTTTGATTTCTTTTGTCTGTCTAATTGCTTTGGCCAGTGTTTCAAGAACTATGTTGAATAGAAGTGGTGAAAGAAGGCATCCTTGTTTTGTTCCAGTTTTTAGAGGGAATGCCTTCAATTTTTCTCCTTTTAGAATGATGTTGGCCTGAGGCTTAGCATTGATAGCCTTTATGATGTTGAGATATGTTCCTGTTATCTCTAGTTTTTTAGTGTTTTGAACATAAACGGGTGCTTTTTTTGTCAAATGCTTTTTCTGCATCTATTGAGATGATCATATGATTCTTGTTTTTAAGTCTATTGATGTGATGAATTACATTTATTGATTTCTATATGTTGAACCAACCTTGCATCCTTGGGATGAATCCCACTTGATCATGGTGCACAATCTTTTTGATATGTTTCTGTATTCGATTTGCCAGATTTTGTTGAGAATTTTTGCATCTATGCTCATTAGAGATATTGGACTGAAGTTTTCTTTCTTTGATGTATCTTTGCCTGGTTTGGGGATCAGGGTGATATTGGCCTCATAGAATGAGTTTGGAATTACTGCCTCTTTTTCTATTTCCTGAAATAAATTGAAGAGTATTGGTATTAGTTCTTCTTTAAAGGTCTTGCCTTTATTGACTAGGAAAATATGACCATTCCTAAACAATTTAATGCTCCTGGCCATATGCTTCACATCAATCATTTCTCTTTAAAAAAGAAGATGTGCCAGGTATGGTGGTGCACACCTATAATCCCAACAGCTCAGGAAGTTGAGACTGGAGGACGGCAAGTTTGAGGCCAATCCCAGCAATTTAGCAAGACTTTCAGCAACTTAGCGAAGTCCTATGTCAAAAATTAAAATGGCTGTGGATGTAGCTCAGTAAACTTTCGCTGAGTTCAATCCCCAGTACCCCCAAATAAAATGAATACCAACAATAAAGGGAATAATATAAATCCCAAGGTGCTGCTGTGAGGTACTTTCCCAGACTCCCCAAATAAATTGGAAATAAGCATACAACTTGATAATTAATGAATTACCATGTGCTGGCAATGTTGAATGCTATCAAATTCTGGGACTAAAGATGGAGATAATCACTGCATGTATTACTGACAATCCAACCAAAGGAGAAGTGGCAAGAATCTGATGGTGGCAGGGATGAAAGGCACTTGAATTTATTGATCAAAATCTAAGCTGTGTTCAGGAGACAAAGTAGGAGGTTTGGGATAAATACAGACGTCAGAAGTCCTAGGGATAATGTGGAAAGATATTTTTGGAAGAGAACTGAGAAATAGATTGCACATGTATGACTCATGAGGTGGTAGAATTTAGGAAAGATACATGAAGAGGGAAATGAATTACAAAATGACCCAAGCATATCTAGGTACACTGGATCTCTGGCCTCTAAGGAAGGGGTAACTCAAGGGAAGATGGCCATTGTGAGACACTATGCTACACAGTTTTTTTTTTTTTTTAAATAAATCAAGGCTTGTAATGGAAAGAAACTACTATGTAATCAAAGGAAGCCTGGTACAGAGACAGTAAGTGGAACTTTGTTGCAAAAGACTGTGTATTTGGTACGATTAATTCTGTTTTGGAGGTTAGGTACTTGGGATTGAACCCAGGGGCATTTGACCACTGAACCACATGCTATGATTAATTCCAATGCAGAGTGGGGCCACTGGTATGAACAGAGGACCAACCACCAGATAAGACAGAGATGTCTCAGTAGATTCTTACTTGAACATGACATTAGGAGAACAGAAGATACTCCCTAACAATGTTCTCATATTATATAAGAACCCATATCTCAGAACTTGCCTGAGTAAAGCAACCAAAGAGAACTGTGTATCCATCTGTTCCAACATAGGCAATGTATCAGATTGAAAACTAATAAGTGAATTGTCAAGACCAAAATAAGTTCTGCTAAAGAAGAAAATGGAGGGGGATAACAGCCCTCTGCATGATTATGAAAGCAAGCCCCTACCTTCTAACCTCAAACTAAAATGAAATGCAAACAAGTAAAACACACACACACACACACACACACACACACGTGTATATATATAATATTTAATTATCAGCCAGTGAAATTAAATGTCAAAGGCAGTATTACCTAACTTGAGAGCAGAAATTATAGTGGTGTGATCAGGTAATTCTTGAAGGAAGTGGAAGGAAGCAGAAAATAAAATATTATTATTTTTGATTATTTTATTTTCATTTGACACTCAAAATTTGAGGTTCTGTTTTAACACTAACATAATATTATCCACCTTAATAGGTTAAAAGGTGTTAATAATAATGCTAAGAAGAAAATGAATCTAAGGGTTGTGTATGTTTGCATTTTGTTGTAGCAGCAGAAGCAGGTAGCTGTTCTGCAATAATACTTCTGAGTGCTGTTACCATACACTAGAGCTATTTATAGTAGTATTGTCAAGTATTAGGAAATGAAAAATTTTCCTTTACCCTGCTACCTTTTAATATTATGAACATTTTTCCACTTGTAAGAGTTACATATTTCAGTATTTAAGAGAGATTGTAGTGATTTGCAGGTACCTATGGACCTTAACATTAACTCTCCAGTAAAAAGTGCTAAAGAGTACAAATAATAAGGATTCATTTATAATATGAACCAGTGAGTGACAGCACTGAATTGAAGAATAAAAACCTCTTATTTAAAACAACTTTTAGCACATGAATATTGATTGTTTGGACATGTGGGTAAATCAAAACCATTCTTTTACTCATAATTCCATAATTCAATATTTTGTATGGACTACACACTCTGTTACACTAAGGGTTTGTAATATGGCCTATAGGTCAAATTCAGCTCACACTGTTTTTAAATTATTTTATTAGTGCATTATACATAATATTGAGGTTCACTTTGACATAATCATACATGCATTGAACTTAATTTGCACCATTTGATTCCCCAGTACTTCCTCTTTCCTTCCCTTCCTCCATCCCCTTATTCCCTTTCCTTTACTGGTCTTCCTTCTATTTATTTATTGCTTTTTAACATTGTTGCTTTATAGACATACATAAAGTTAAAATTCACTGTGGTATATTTATACATGTACATAGCATAATTCTGTCAAATTCATTCTGCATTTCCACCGTTTTCCCATCTCTCTCTCCCTCTCAAACTCCTTCTTCTACTCTACTGATCTTCCATTTCCCCTCATTTTTCTCTAGCAGCATCCACATATGAGAGAAAGCCTTTAATCCTTCACTTTCTGAGTCTGGCTTATTTTACTTAGCATGACATTCTCCAGTTCCATTATTACTGGCAAATGCCATAATTTCATTCTTCTTTATGGCTGAGTAAAACTCCATTGTGCAAATATATCACATATTATGAATTCATCCATCTGTTGAATTATCTCTGTTTGCTGATGAAATTATACTATATCTAGAAGATAAAACAAAACTCTACCAGAAGACTTCTAGAGCTGATAAAAGCAGTCTCTGACTGCTTTTGTACTACAACAGCAATTTTGGATAGTTGAAGCAGAGACTGTATAATCCAAAAAGACTGAAATACTAACTATATGACCTTTTTCTGTTTGCAAAATCCTGTGTAAAACTGATATGAAAAACTAATACAATTCTTTCAGTAGGTTTACTACCTGGTCGGATTGTTGGAATGTTAGGTCTCCTTTCTGTCCACCTTATGTTTTTCTGGAAAGTTGAGAATTGGAGGTCTTCATTCTCAGATAATTAGTTTTCCTAGGGATAATAGGTGTAAGGGATTCATAGAATTCTATTTCTTTCAAGAGAATATGTTCAAAGCAAACAAAGAAAAATAAACATTATCAAAACTGGGTGAGATGTCACTGACCGTGAATATTCTGTCAATGTGTAAAGCAATACTCAATTCAAAGGAATGGATGACTGAGGTCTGATGACTCCTCAACAGATGTTTAGGGGAGGGGAAGCTTGACAATCTCTGGGTGAGGAAAAGAAGAGGTGGGATTTTTGTGGCATAAGCTTGAAGTGGATAATACGGCCAGAGATTTTGAAGGACTCTGGAAGAGATGGTGCTTCAGATTGTACTACTACATTTGAATAAAAACACAAGTTTGTGAACATGCTAAAGATTAAAAAAATATGCAAGACTGTTAGACTTTGGGTTCTTTGGTCCACCTCAAGAAAGTGACTCTCATACATAGGGGCCTTTCAGAAGGAAAGATACCAGCTGTGGGTTTTATTTTAAGGTTCTGGAAAAGATGCCACACAGGGGTCTATGTTTATATTATGAGTCACAGCAGGGACAGGTGGTGGGTTTGGAGCTTAATCTCTGCATTTGATATCTCTAACTGCCAGGATCATTATGAGGTGTTTGTTGGAGTGAGTTTGGAAAAGGTCTCTTTCTCTCAGTGACTATTTTGTGTTTTGGACTCTTGTATTTGTTAAGGAAAAATAATACCAATATACAAGGGATGGTGCAGCAACTTAAACTAATTAACAAAATGTCAATAGAACCTCTATCGAAAAGTAGCCAACACTAGACACTACCAGGATTGGGAATAATACAAGAATAAATAGCTAAATGAATTAATGACAGAGTGTACCTTGGATAGTAAAAACACAAACAAAAATAGATCATTCTTCTCAAATGGATAGTCATAATTCAAATATTGCCTGTCTGGAAATTCTACCACCTTGGCCCTACAGCTCTCCCTTTTATTCCTGAATGTGTATCTGTAGAATTTTATATGTTATCTGCCAGATGTCCTAGCTTGTCAGCATATTGTCCATCAACATTCTATGTGTCCACCCCCTAGTAAGGAATGCTTGACATCAAGACAATATTCCACATAACTGCCAAGGGAACCAGTCCAAGTATGATGTATTACATCCCCTTTAATTATTGCCTTAATTTCTTTGATAAAGACTTGAATTTGAGAACAAGAGAGAAACCTCGAGAGAATAGCAGCAATGAAGAAATAGATACATAACTGCTTTAGGAAGACAGGAACACACACACACACACACACACACACACACACACACACACCAGTGGGGTGGGGTAAGCAGCAGGACTTGTTTGGACAGCTGAAGAAATAAGCAGTCCCTACACTGATGAGTCTTTCATCATACAACCTATTATTAACCCAGGGGAGTTTGGTGAGGAACAAGAGTCTGTTCTATAATTCTATAAGAAAATTCAACCTAAAATTTGAGCTAGAAGTTGGCAAGAAAGATAAAAGTACCCAGTGGAATATCTGAGATATACTTACTTTTATTTCTACAAAATTTTTCTTTTATAATTTGACTAACTTATGACTGTGCAACTGAATGGAAACCATCAAGACTCAAGTAATTTTATGACTCATTTGCCTTCCAGTTGTACTATACTGTTGCTTGAGATATATATATGGGCTTTTGACTGATGGAACCATACTAGATCAAAGAACTACTTTCTGCAGAGTCTCTAGCCCTAGCAGTCCAACTTCAGTTCTTATATAAGCCAAGTATCCTCTTGAATGTCATATCTTTGTTCATGCTGTTCTCTGTGTTCCATCCTGTGTTATACATCCAAAAGCACTCACTCAAAACATTTTATTGGTTTCTTGGTGGTGGTAATAACAGACATGCCATGCTTTTCATTGTGTTAAGAGGTCTAGGGCTGGATAGTACAGGAATTTCTTAGCCTAATGGCAAAGCCCTGAAGTGGAAAGAGCATAGTTTGAGAAAATAACAAGATGTGAATTCTATTCTCTGCTATGTATATCCCATGAGATGCAGTTAATGAAGTGTGAAATTGAAATAATGAATGTTACCTCATTGGTTTACTTTAAGTATTAAGGAATACAGCACTTTAAAAGCTCCTATCACATACAAGGTATAGTTTGCATGCATTTCCTTGGTTCTGCAAAGGTTAGGATCCATGTCTATGTGAATATCATTTTGGTTTCAAAAGTGTTTTTGACATTTCATAAATAATTGTCTTTTGGGTGCCTAATGTGAAGTTCATTGTTATATCTGCAAATTAATTTCTATTAATTTGTTGACCTTAACAGATCTTCTGGTTATTGGATAGATTTTTCACCTCCCTTATTTAAATTTGGCCACTGGTCCTTCCAGGCCTTAATATATCTCACCTGAGAACCTAGAATGTTTGCTCAGCTGGGGTCTTGTGGGTCCCCACATCACTTTAGGACAATTAGATAAGCTCCCCAATGTCATCCTGGTGCTCAGTCCAGGATATCAGATTAATGAGTCATCCAAAGTCCTGTCATCGTTGATGTCTCTCTCTGCTCCTGGGAGCAATCTTGACCCTCACTTTAACATCCTGCCCCCCAAATGTATCAGTATATCTTTGTGCTTCCATAGTTTTTCTGGGGCTAAAAGGATAACAGTTCACCTATAGTGTTGCCTGATGTTTATCTTGAGAATTAAAAAGAGGCAAATGGAAAAAAATGCAAGTCAAATAGATAAATGATGAAGATTGCTTCCTTACTTTAACTCAACATGCAAATCATTCTATTACAATGAGACATATGAAATTGTTGCTTTTTGGAGAAAATGGAGTGAATATCAGCAATTTCATGTGGTGTGGCCAAATATGATAATAAATGCACTGTGTTTATTATAAATTATGGAAATGTGTGCTGGTTTTTCTGCTCATGTAGCATGTTCCAAATGCCTTTTATCACATAGTTGTGCAATTGCATTATAGCAATTTCTCCTATACTATGGAAGAGAGGGGAGGGATAAGGAAAAACCCTTTTTCTGAGTGGTTAGTATTGGCCAGAAACTCTGTTAGGCACATTGCCTACATTTTTTCTTTAAATGCTCACACATCCTGTAAGTAGATATCAGGACCTCTTTTATCTCTCATCTTTTCAATAAGTATGCTCTGTAAGACTCAGAGCAGTTAATTAAATTTTCCAAAATTATAGTTAATAAAAGGCAGAGCAGGAGTTCTAACTCAATTGTGTCTATCTTAAAGTTCATACTCTTGCCATTCTACCACATGGCCTGTTTTGAATGGTGAGGTTTTAGGTTCTGGGCCAGCTAGGTCTAATATGTTGAATGTTGTCCATGTGAGTTTATAGACATTTGGTTGATTTATCTGTTTCAAATGAGCATGTGTAGTAGGCAGTTTTCTAAATAAGTATATACATTAAGAGAAATAAATTGTGTGATGAAGATACAGAATTGGATTTCTAGTGTCTGACACCTAGCAGTACCCAATAAATGTCTTGAATGAATGAATTATTGGATGAATGATACATTTTGGTTCAGTAAAATTGAGTCTTTCCTTTTAACCTTTTTATATGCATATCCATTTTCAAAGTATTTGAGACAATGTACAAACTGTTTGGTAATCTTTAAAAAATAACATTAATTTGTGGTGTGTATGAATTTTCAGGATATCAAGCTCAGCTGGTAAAGGAATATATCTCTTTGTTTTTATAGAACTCATCTTAGTATACATTTTGAGCCCTGTTGTAGAAATCTAATACTGCCAATTGAAGGTAAATTTAGTCACTTTGGGGTTTCAACAACTAGTTCAGCATGAGTTGAATCAATTTAAACTGGAACCTAAGTCCTAGGGTTGCAGGATGTGTATCATGGAATCCTGGGTGCATAAGATTGATAAGAATTTTTTTGTCTGGCTATAGGCCTGAAAGACAAGGAACAGTCCTTAAATGAGGGAGATGAAAAATTTACCTACTAACCAGCCTCATCCACCTAACAAAAGAGGGTTCTGGGAAAGCTAGAACCCACTTGCTGTTTTGAGTATGGCAATTATGATTTTAGACAAATTTTGGAAAGCAACTCTGTTCTTACCTTCTTTAAGGGGTGATATGTAGATGAAAAATACATTTTCTTTGGGAGAAAATAAGGGGCTTCTAAGGTTAGGAAATGAACAAGAGAATACTACCTGATATATTTCCCTCACAAATTCCTCTTAACCTATGATACTCTCCTTGTCTGGATACCTAGGACACACACAGCCTCACAAGATCTCACCAAAGTGTGGGTAAAGTCTAATAGAAATGGCTTCATTTCATATGATGGTCCTATAAGGCCTGAGGGAGCCCCACTCAGTTTTCTATATCCTTTGGAGTTGTGGAAATATAGTCTGGTTTTCCTGGGTTCCAGGGCACAAAATTAGCCAAGAATATGTGCCTATAGTCCTAAACCACTCTGATGTACAGAATGGGAAGTTGCAGTATGAATACATGAACCAAATGTTGGAGGTTTAGATAATAATCCAAATATCTTGGGAAATGGCAGAAAGGACAGGTAAAGATCAAGATACTACATAAGCCCTGAAAATTTAGATACCATATGAGAAGCAGAGGGTAGAGGGGGGATTATAAATTGATTAAGTTTATCATAAATTGATTGAGCATATCAAGAAGGAATTGAATTTCGCCCAAATTTGAGACATTATACTTCCTACTCACAGCCAATTTGAGGTTCAAATGGAAATTAGTTTCTGTTATGATATAGAAAAGTACACAGAGTGACACTTCTTGTATTCTTTTTTTTAAAAAAAACACTTTCTTAGTTGTTGATGGACATTTATTTTATTCATTTATTTATATGCACTGCTGAGAATAGAACCCAGTGCCTCACACATGTGAGGCAAACTCTCTACCACTAAGCCACAACCCAGACTACTTCTTGTATTCTTGAGTGCTTGATGATGGCTTGAAAATTCATGCCTACTACATTTTTTTGTAAACACTATATTTATTTATTTACTGAGAGAGAGAGAGAGAGAATTTTTTAATATTTTTTTTTTTTTTTTTAGTTTTCAGCGGACACAACATCTTTGTTTGTATGTGGTGCTGAGGATCGAACCCTGGCCGCACGCATGCCAGGCGAGCGCGCTACCGCTTGAGCCACATCCCCAGCCCCAACACCATATTTATTTACTGGAAAAAATTGTTAACCACTGATCAGACTCAGAAATTAAACACAAATGTCCCAGACAAAAGAGGGAAAAAGGAAGTAAGGAAAGGGTTATTGCCTTAACCTACTGGAGAGTGCTGTCTAGAAAGAAAATATTCCTAGAATCCCAAGTTATTTTCAAAACTCTCTATGATATGTGACACAAACAAATACAAGGTTTGTTATAAAATTTTTAAATAATGCAGATATGAATAATTTGGACAGCAAATCTGTATGTATTTCCTCCTTCCTCCAAAAATACTCTTTGGTTTTAAAACCCTTTTTTTGTTTGTTTGTTTGTTTTGTTTTGTTTGTTTTTGGGGTATTTGTTTTTTTGTATTGATTATAGTAACACACACACACACACACACTGTAATTCCTTAGTCTATAATTCCACTCTTTATTGTAAGGTCTCCTTATATATTATGAATATTGACCACTTTTATAATGCATATTGCAAATATTTTTTTCCTCTTAGATTTTTAACCTTTAATCTTTTTTAATATTTATTTTTTAGTTGTAGTTGGACACAATACCTTTATTTCACTTATTTATTTTTATGTGGTGCTGAGGATCGAACCCAGGGCCTCACACGTGTGAGGTGAGCGCTCTACTGCTAAGCCCCAGCCCCAGCTCTACCTTTAATCTTATTCATGGAGACCTTGTTACATAGAATGTGTTAAAATTTTGCTTATGTACAAAGTCTTACATAAACAAATTTACAACAAACAACAGTGCATTCACCATTCCCTTTATTGTTCAAATCTGAAACTGAGCCAAGAAAGTGATTAGAAGTCTAAAAGGTTAAAAATTGAGAAATGTGCGACTTTGTGTAAGGCTTTCAGTACCAATCGAATTTAAAGATCTGATAAAAATATTTAACTTTTCTTAGACTTTAAAGTTTTTGCTACTATTAAAATATATAAAATAAATTTGGCACTATGTAGTTCCCCTATTCTAGCTCTTTAAGCTAAGGAACATAATTTCATATCCTCTGTTGACATCATCATCATCATCTTCAACATGCACCCAGAACAGTATGGCTAACATGTTTGAAGCAATCAGTCTCTGAATCCTGAAAACACTTCTAATAGAGGCAGATGGTGAAAACAAGAGTTAGAATCCTCTTACTGCCATTTATTAGATGCTCATTCCTAGAAAAGCTATTGACTATGAATCTGATATTGATCATCTGAAAATGTGAATTATGCTTCTTTCCTTACAGAATTTATATGAAGCCATCTATGTTTTGAAATCTTGGCTTTTTGGCAAAACATTTAAATCAGACCTGAACTAAGTTGCCTGTCAAATCCTTTTTTTTTTTTTTTTGAAGGATGATAAGAATGGTCCTTTGGTTTTGAAACAGAAATTAAGGAGTAAAATGCCCTCTTTTTCTCTGGGTATTTCATATCCTGAACTGACTACTTTGATTTCAGAAGGGAGAATTTGATCAAAATCCAAGGAGTGCTACACTGTTCCATATTTATCAATAGACCCTCGCTACCAAATCCAGTGAAAAATAATCTGTGCATGAGCAATTTCCACAATTAAATTTGTTCCAGGACAGGAGGGAGAGAGGAAGGAAGGAAATAAACCTTAGAATAAGAAAAATATACCATATTATTTTAATAGGGAGCAAGGATTCTGAATATCAGTTGTTTGGACACCTTGTTGTCATGATTACATCTCTGGAATGGAATGTACAGTTGTTCCAGACAGTCACAATAACATCCATTAACATTCAACAGATCCACTCCCCTGCTAGCAAAGGCCTTGGCATCAGGGTCAGCACAACCAGAGCTGACAGGCAACTCAGTTCAGGTTGGATTTTATAGATTCACCTAAAAGCCAAGCTTAAATCTTTTGATAAAGGTGCAAATTCAGAGATAAAATATTATTACCATAGAAGGGCAGCAATGAACCAACAGAAAGATATGCAGAAAATTCATTATAAACGGAAGCCAAAGTACAAACAATACATACATGTTTGTCTCTATGTATTTATAGAACATTACTGTTTTAGAACAATCCCTCGTTCAGAACAATTTCTATCTCAGAGGCTTGCTGGCATAAAGAAGTTATCACAGTGACAGTTCCCTTAGTTTGTTTCTCAGTGGGCAGGTACCATGTGTTTTTTGGTGGTCTCTGAATTCTACCATACACTTTACCAAACACTATTGGCAGTTGCAAGATAAAATTAATGGAAGATATATGTTAGGTAAATACTATTTAGAAGCCTAACTTTGTTACAGATAATTCATGTTAAATTGATTCCTTGCACATAACAGAGCTTTACCCTTCCTTTCTGAGAGTACAGAATCCATGCAGAATTGGCGCCCTCATTTATTTCCCTGATATTTATGAATACTTAGGAGTGCTTTTTTCTGCAACAGGGATTGTTTAGGAACTGAACCCAGACACAGCTCCTAACTCCTGCTCTTGTAATGTTTCCTGAAGACCCATCATTATGCATTAGGTTTGTGTTATATATTAACATTTGGAGGCTCAAAGAATACTAGAACCTATCAAGTCATACACATGCATCACATCCATCTAGAATGTTCAAATGGATTTGGAAAAGCACAATGATTGAATTCTATCAGTCAACTTATTCTATTCCACAGAAATTACATTGGATTATATTCATAATGTAAACATTATTAATTTTGTTGTTTCTATATTTCTTCATGTTCTTTCTGGTGTAGTTATGCTATTGAGTTCATGACAGACTCATTTCTGCTAAGAGACAAAGAAATGGAGTGGGGAAAAAATGAACATGCATTGAATTTTCCGGCAGAATGTTTGGGTGGACTACATTTCCTTGGCTTTCCTTTGAAACCCAGATAACAATCAACTTGTAAAAAGCAGGAAATTAAGTCTTAGAGATACTAAGTAAAATTTTCAGGTTTATATACCTTAAATAAATGAAAGAATAGGAATTTAACCCACATTTTCCTGATTCCAAACTCTCTATTCTCTTCCTACTAGACCACACTGTACTCTTATTTAGATGGTAATTTTTCAGAACTCAAAGACTACAATTTGAATTGGTTTGATAAAGTGTCTATATCTGGTCATGCATGTTAATGTTAACCATACTGTGGTTATATAACAAGGTCTGAAGCTCAGAAGAAAATTCCTGTATTGAAAATGTTTGGTCTGAAAGTTCCTTGCTCTTACTTGGTATATAGTAAATATTTCTTAAATAGTCGTCATCAAATCAGCCATTAAAACTGGATGAACACCTTTCCTTTTTTATTCATATGATATAAAACAGAATTGAAGATGGGAGGGGAGGGGAGGGGAGGGGAGGGGGATAGTAGAGGATAGGAAAGACAACAGAATACAACATACACGAGTATATCAGTATGTAAAAAAGTGGATGTGTAACCAATGTGAATCTGCAATTTGTATATGGGGTAAAAATGGGAGTTCATAATCCGCATGAATCAAATGTATGAAATATGATATGTCAAGAGCTTTGTAATGTTTTGAACTACTACTAATAAAAAAATTTAAAAAATAAATAAAACAGAATTGAGACAATTTTGAACATGCTGTTTCAGAAATGCTTTTTGTAAATAAAGAAAAATATATTTCCTTTGTCCTGTGGAAAAGTATACTTTTAGTAGCTATGGTAGGCTGTTCATTCTTAGAGCTACTGTAGGGTGAAAATGGCAACATCATTAATATTGCCTAGCACATAGTAGACTTAACAAACATTATTCTTATCTCCCTGCTTTCTCTCTCCAATTAAAGATATGATTTTAGTATAAACTACAAGGCAAATTTAATACGCAGGATATTTGAAAATGTAACAGCAACAAGTAAAATGTAAATACATTTTAATAATCTGTGAGCTTCATCGTCATTTCTGTTTTGTAGGATGCATTACTTGGTGAATATAGAAAAAATGGAAAATAATCATATTTCATTTCTTTTATGTTCTTGTGCATTACTTTCTACTGAATTATCAGAGAAATGCTTTTCTATTGAGTCCAAGTAATGGCTCTGCTGGTTAGAAGACCGATATCAGATACCAGAACCATTACCAATTATTGACTTTGGGTGCATATCTTTCTCTGTGATGACCTCCCATTTCTAAAATATAAAATAGTGTATGTTAGCATTAGCAATAACAAATTTAAACATTTTTGGTCAAAATGCCCTCAATATTGACTATTTTTATATTGTTCATTTTAATATAATAGTGTTAGGAATATGGGCTTCCTATAATAAGACCTGGTTTTGAGAATAGATGCCACACCAAACCAGTTAAATATTCTGTACCTGCAGTTTCTCATATTTTCAATGGGGGTAAGAAGAATATCTGAATCATCATGTATAATTGAGGATTAAATGTGATAATGTAAGTAAAGTGTAGAATATACAGCAAATGTTGAATAAATGTTAGCTATATTCATTGTTGTTATTGTTATTCTTAATTTTCTGAGAACAAGAAATGAGGGAAAGTTGTATTTTCAGCTATGAAAATGTTTTATGAAGCAACAATATTAAAACAAGATAAGATTGGCAGAAAATATGAGATACAGTTAATGGAACAAAATAAAAGCTCAGTCTCAAGAAGGTTTTAAAATGTGATAAACTTGATATTTCTTATCAGTGAGTACCATGGATTATTCAGGAAATGATGTTGAGTCACTTGGTAAAATTTTTCATTTAAAAACATAAATTTTGATCTTTTTCTCACTCTGTAAGATATGAAGTAAAAAAAAATTACCATGGCCATAGTACAAAAACTAATACACAGCTTAGTAAATAACAAAAAATTTATACCCTATAAATGGCACCAAATTACACAGTATGTATTTTTACGTATTTGTCACTCAAATTTATTAGTAGTTTACAATTAAGCAAAAAGGAAATATTGTATTACAGACAAAGTTAAACGCTAGATAATACTAAGTATTGAGAGTTATGGGGATCTGCATACAGTACTGACAGAAATGCAATCTGGAAATCAATATGGAAGTGCATGGTCATATCAAGAGTATACAAGCAGCACCTACTTCAGGACATATATCTTATCACCATTTAAAAACTATAACCAAATAAGGGAATGTATGCAAAGATATATTTGTGGTGATGGAATGTTAAAGACAACTTGGGTGCATGTTACAAGGATGATGGAAAATACTTGTCTGTTGTTAAGAATAACAAATAGTGCTATATTCCATTTCTGATATCTAATCCCTTCTGATCCACAAATCAGTTCTATTGTCATCCAGTCGCTGAACCTCTCACAGCTCCTGTTTTCTCAACCACAAAATAAGAGAATTAACTGAATATCATGGTACCTCTATCACTTTTACATCCTCAGATGTATGACTTCAGTGACCTTCCATAAAATTTTGTTTTTGTGATTCTTTTGTGATTATAAAAGGAACAATGACTGAATAGTAGTTTAAACATAAGGATTTGGCTATCTTTACAAGAAATCTTTGCTGTAAGATCTTTAAGTACTAAGGAAAACCAGGATGTAATTAACTTACTCCAAATAACGTAAGTGCAGATATCATACTTCAGAGTACGTCTGTGAAAAACATAGACAATGAGAGCAAAGGAAATTGTTTTGTTAAGCTGAAATTTTACTTTAAAAAAAAGGGTTAGAGAAGACTGACATAAAACCCAGTTTATTATGGTGTTTTTCCTCCTTATTTTCCTTTTAATTTTCATCTTGATCTTTAAAAAATTTATTTTAAATTCCAAATCACAAATATTGGTGGTAATTTGAAAAATTTGAATTAATTAGGAGTATCTAAAGTAAAATATGAAAGTCAAAGCTTTTACAACCAAACAGCATTATGTAATGCCTGTCTACCCTTTGAAAATTCTCATGTAATTTAATGGAACAAACCTGCGTTTCCAGGCCTTTTTCTACAGCATCTGGCTGAGTCATACTGTTTTCAGAGGGACTCTGCTGTGCCAGACTATATCTGCTGAAATAGAGAAAGAGGAGCTTACATTCAAGTAAGAAAATAAATGACTCGCTCTTTCCAAGGTCTAAGGCAGACACAGTGTTTGGAATTGCTTAATTGCTTTCTGCATCAGTCACTACTTATATAAACCATTTACTATTCAGTGGTTTCTGTCGGGGATCAAGCCAGGCCAAACCCAGCATCAAAAATCAGCAATCTCTACCTAGCCATTTACATGAACCTTTCTTTCTTTTGGACACCAAAACATGAGTATGAGATATTTTAGTTTTCAAAACAAGAACCAGAAGCTTCTTGCAAAGTCCAAGCATTTCTCTTTACCAAGGGATCCTTAGCAATGAGTGTTCTGGAAATGAGGAGGGTAAGTTATTTTAGAAGGCACTGTGATCAATGGGCAGAATAGTATTCTTCTGCTGAGGAGGTGGGAAGGACAGAAGTTGGTATCTCCTAGAATAACTTGGTTGCATGAGAACTTGGACTACCTTTGCCTGATTTGGGAGAATAGTTTGTCTCATAATAATGATAATACAAGGATTTTAAATCAGTTTTATATATTCTTCATCAAACTGTAACTATAACCAAGTGACACTGACTCCCAATCCTGTGGTCTTGACACCATACTGCTTCACGAAGAGCTTAGGTTTAATATTGCCATTCACTACTGACCAAGTGTATTTACTGTTATTGTGGCCTCAAAACTTCTGCTCAGTGAAATCTAAGGGCTGTGCTTTATAACAAGACACAGTACAGCCATGCTTCTCACTCCCCTGAGGCTTTCTTGCACTTAATTCCAGTTTATGGACTTTAAATTGGTACAACATTTCTGGGTGGCAGGTGGGGAATTGAATTAAGCATGTGTATACCATTTGAGGCAGCAATTCTATGTCTTGAAATGTACCCTAAGGAAATAGTTAAGGATGTGCACAAGAGTATGGAAACAATAAAATGCATCAACTTAGATACCTAATTTTGGTCTTTACCTCAAATGCATATTTATTGAAGGATAAAGAGAACACAAAGAATGTCTATCACTGAGTAGGGTATGTGGACACATAGATAAGTATTCTAGGGACACACATTTACACTCACATCAAACTAATCATCAAGTTCTATGCATAAAAACTTAACTTTAACGTACCCATATGAATTTAAGGGGCACAAAGAGAGCAAACTCATAAATGATCTAGATCTAATCTAAATGCAAATATGAAATACACCTTTAACAATCGAAAATCTAAATGTTATTCATCTCATTGCTTATTATAGGAATGATGTATTAGTTGTTAAGTAGGATTATAAAATATTTATATTTGGTATTATTTTGTTTCATGGATAGGTGTTACTTATGAAATAAAATAATTAACAAAGGTTTGTCAATAAAAATTGTAAGGTTCTCTTTTCTTACATATTTTATTTAGAGACAGGGTCTTTCTGAGTTGCTTAGGCCTTGCTAAATTGCTGAGGCTGGCTGGCTTTGAACTTGTGATCCTTCTGCCTCAGCTTCCCTAGCAGCTGGAATATCAGGCATGAACCACAGTGCCCAGCTAATTGTATGGTTCTCATTAATATAAGGAAACTAGTTCCTGTAATTTTAAAAGTATGTAGAAACTCATTTGGTTTGACCTAATTTAAATTATAATGAAATTGTAAAAGTGTTAGCTTTTTACAATCCAAATATTTTACAGCCTATAATTTATTATTTTATTCTATCTAATATTCAACTTAGTATAGCAAAAATTCATCACTAAGAATCACTTTTGAAATTAACTAAAGCATAGATAGGAAATCTTAGAGGTACAACACATCATGGTGGTAAACAACACATGAATGTGATTCCTGTCTTCCTGGAGACTGCCATCTAAAGAGAAATACAGTGAAGCCAGCAATAATGATAAATTTTACCGGTACCATGATATGGGAAGTCAGGGTACTAGGGGAGCAGAGTGAAAAGCACAGGCATTCAACTGGTCTTGGATGTACTGGGGAGGCTTCTCACAGGAAGTGATGTTTAAAGTGAGGCCTGAGGGATTTGGAAGCATTAGACAGAGGAAAAGTAAAAAGGGGAGCTAATCCAAGATCCTATCCAGATATAACAGGCAGGAAGTGCTCTATGACCTGGTTCATCCCTGGGGAAATTTTCTGGGGAAATCCACTACCTGACAGGAGAGCATGTCCAGAAAAGTGTGTGAAACTTAGACAACTGTATAAAATGTCTGGACTCTGTAGTTCATGTCCATGAGAGAAACCAAGGATGAGATCTCCAAAGAGTTGTCTGAACCTTAAATCTTTTTCTACACCTTCTTAACAGTGAACCCAAAAATTAGCATATTTTCAAAAGAATGCATGATTGAGAATAGGACTGAAATGCTCAAAGCATCAAGATGTCTCTGCTCCTTTCCCTCTGCCTTTAAAGGGTAGTCTTTCAGGTTCTGAATTATGCTGGTAGACTATAGTGCCAGAGCCTGGTCATGCATATACAGATGAACACAAACACTGGGCATGTAATTTATATGAATTTTTCTTTAATTACCATATATACACGATGCAGGTGACATACTAAAATTTACCATCTCCCTTTTTATTACTATCTAGGTTAATGCTAGAGAAGTTTCCTGTCAATTCCTGAAAGACAAGATGATACAGAAGAACAAAGCATAATAATGGGTCTGTTTTAGAGATAATTGCATTGAGATTCAGATGATCCAGGATCCAGCAACTGGCTCATTGTTGAACTTAGCTTGGGTAAGTCATTTTTCTCCTTTCAACATCATCTCTATAACAGAAAAAAATATGTTGTCCATCAGTGATATTTAACATAGATTTTATATATACACAGTCCATTATCACAATTTTGTCAGTAACTATGTGATCTTGCACAAGTCTCTAAACATCTAAACAAGTGATAATAACATTACCTATTCTATATGGTAATAGGGAAGAATTAAAGTGATAACAAATGGAACATTATTAGCATGATGACTAACACATAGTGAGTATTCAGTAAATTTTAATCATTGTTATCATTAGTTCTCTTTCAACTAGGGCCAGGACTAGGGTGAAGTAAGTGAAGCACTTAAAGAACAAGATTTAAGGAGACACTTAACCTTGGGGTTATTGAAAGGCCAGTCCTTCCCCGCACAATTCTAAGTGTGAATATCCTCTTGGGAGGAAGTGCCTCTTTTAGGGATGCTTTACCCTAGCCCATGGCAGTATTTCAACTGGAGGTTTTGGACTTGCTCACTAGGGAACCCAGGGAACTCTGAATACATGCAGTGTCCTTGAAACTGTGATTACTTTGGTGTGAGAAACTTTTACCTCCCTTTCACAGATTAGGAGAGTAAAACAGAGAAATGATATATCTTTGTGCTGGGCCACATAGTCACTAAGGGTAAAAACAGAGATGGGAATGAGTGTCCTGACTGCCAGCTGCATGTTTCTTCCAGGATACCACAGAACCTCATCTGTAAATGCCATGTTTGTAAACCAGGTGATGTTTTCATATTGTGTTAATATGTAATTAAATGGAAATAAGCGTGTTTATTTCTGACATGGTAGAAAAATCTCAGTCCTTTTTCAATCATTATCTGTCTGAACTTGGGCAAGCCACTGAACCTCTTTGTGTTCCATTTTGTCACTTGTGAAAACAAGTTGGATGTCACTGAGAAAAACTCCAAATATTTTACAGCCTATAATTTATTATTTTATTCTATCTAATATTCAACTTTATGTTTATTTTGCCTCTTTTCTCATGTCAAGTGTACAAAAATGTGCATAGATGCCCATAAATGCTTTGAGAATAAGACTCTTTGAAAGAAGCCTCTAAAATAAATTCATGAAAATATGAATATAAGCCATCAATTTTGTATAACTTACTATTATATATAAAGATGGAGTAATAAGGGATATCTTTTTTCAAAATGTTCAGAAAATAGGAAAAAATTGTTTTACTTTGAGTTAGAATTATGTTCAAGAAAAATCTAAAGAATGAATCAAGAAAAACCCCAGAATATTGACTATGACTATAAAATAAGGACCTTGGTGTTCTTGTGAGGATAGTAAACTGGTTGTGAAGCCAGATATCAATACATGAATCAGTCAACAACTCATTGCTCAAGTGTGTTGGTTCATGACAATAAAGGTATATTTTGAAAAGCAATACTGGTCTTTGTTTTAATTTCTTGAAGTACTAGGAATTGAAAACAGGGCCTAGCACTTGTTAAGCTACATCCTCAGCACTTTTATTTTGTTTTGTTTTATTTTGAGAAAAGGTCTCACTCATTTGCTCAGACTATGTTGAAGTTGTTATCCTTCTGCCTGAACCTCCTAAGTCACTAGGATTTCATGTGTTTGTTATTTTTCATGTTCTTTATTTTAAATTTTGATGTTGTTAAGGATGGACAGAATTATACCTCTTTACTCCTTGCCACTTGAATATGTCACAGAAAAGCAGGGAGGTGCAACTCCAAACCTTGATTCTTGTGTTCTGATGAAAGAAAATTTAAAGTCAGATACTAAAAGCCATGCAAGACAACTTTATTATAAAGTAAAGTGAAAGTAAAGTCAAGTCTTAAGCAGAGAGCATTCTCAAGAGACAGTGGGCAATCTCCAAGCAGAGAACAACAAAGGAGACAATGTTGCCTCCAAATTTATTACTGTTTGGCATTTAGCAGAACTGGGCTCCTCCTTCAGCAACCTTCACCAATCAGGTGTTCAACTCTCCTCCTTTGAGTATTTTATTTAGAGACAGGGTCACACTGAATTGCTTAGCACCTCACCATTGCTGAGGCTGGCTTTGAACTCGTGATCCTCCTACCTTGCACCCCAGCCGCTGGGATTACAGGAGTGCATCACCACACCAGCTGGGTGATGGAGTTTTTGGCTGGTTTTTGACAGTTCTCTCTGGAACTGTCATGGTGGCCATCCTATTCAGGTGTGTGGGGGGTGGGGGGTTCGTTTACAAGTCAATCCCATGTTAATATTAGCATTGGGGTCAGTAGCTGGTCAGAAGTTACCTTAATGTGGCTGCACTACTAAAGAAATCTTCCCTCCAAGACAAATGGAGACACCTATATACATAATTCCTCGCTTCACATCAATCTCAATGGACCCTGTCAAGATTTAGTCCCATTAATCCTTTTCTTTTGACCGATTTCCCAATTAGCTACTTTGGCTTCTGTTTATTTTTTACAAATTGACTACCACCATTTGCTTTTACATCCACCTTGAGAATAGTTTAAAGAAGACACTAAAGTAATTTAAAGAACACTTGTGACCCTGCTATTTATTTCACTGCTCCTTGCTTACTACCTAACAAATATTGAAAAGGGGTGTTAAATTGAAAATATAAGACACTACAAATAAAATGGGAGGATTGCCTGATGGCATCTCTTAAGGTAATGGACATACTTGGGTTTGGAGGGGACTTGAGTGAAGTCCGACTGACTCATGTGTGTTTTATAGTAAAATGAAACCCCAAATCACTAATGCAGTGGGCTTTAAAACACTTTCACATCTTTCTCATCTGTTATTGGTACCCAGAGTTGAGGACAGGCCTGTGTCATTGGCAGTAATTACCTACAAGCTACATCTTAATGCCACCATACATTGACTCCCTAAGTCACCAACACTTGATTATAATAAAAAAAAAAAAAAAACCTTACTTTTCTTGTGCACAATCCTATTACTAGTGTTTTTCCTTGTAGAAACCAATGTCCTACTGGCGAAAAGGTAGACTATTGAGCTAATCGCCACCTGCTGGTCAAAATCAGAACTGAATCTCTGAATGTCTCTGGGAGGCGATTTTGGGGAGGAAGGGGCTTCAGGCTGGACCCCACCAAACAGGGCTTTCTGGAGACTTGAATGGCACAGGCAGCCTCTCCAGCAGAATCAGCTGCTGCCTGGCTCTCTGAGTTGCTAGCAGGAAGTTCCACCCCTGTCTCAGATGAAAAGAAAACAGCCAGTGTGTCTTTGAAGTGTGTGTGTGTGTGTGTGTGTGTGTGTGTGTGTGTGTGTGTGTGTGTTTATTTGGATTATATTCTTTTAGGCAGATTTGCTTTATAACATGTACTTATTCATCATACACATAGAAATATTACTGATTATATTGTACATAGTGTGTCATCTGCTTTTTATGTTTAATGATTAATATTTCCAAGTGAATACTTCTATACTATTAGTTGTGTGAATCAGATTGAGAACAAATTTTTCTGTGCTTTGAAAATTGTATTTTGATTACTTCTTAAAATTACAAAATTGATTCATATTTGTGCTTTAAGAACACCAAACCACACAGTAATGTGTAAACAGAAAATGAAATTGTGCTTTGTTTACCGTCCCAAGATAAACATTCCTAGTGGAATGCTATATACAGTTTTCTCAAAGTGTTTCTATCCCCATATAATGTAGCAGCATATATTTTTAGATTCAAGTATTTTAATGCAAAAAGTTCTGAATTCATTTACATGCACAATATAGATGTTCACTTCTACATATTTATTCTTTAACAAAAAAGTGATATCATGTTAATTTGCTCCTTTCCTTGTTTCACTCATGAAATATATAATTTTTAAATTGTGTTGCTTTTCATTTGGGTAGTTATTGCATAAGTTTGTTGGGAATAAAAAGTGTTTTTCAATTAAAATTGGAAGTAATCCTTTATTTATCTTATACTAATCAAAAAGAATTATTCATGGGCTGGGGATGTGGCTCAAGCGGTAATGAGCTCACCTGGCATGCGCGGGGCACTGGGTTCGATCCTCAGCACCACATAAAAATAAAATAAAGATGTTGTTTCCACAAAAACCAAAAAATAAATATTAAAAAATTCTCTCTCTCTCTTTAAAAAAAGAATTATTCATGTAGAAAATGATCATATAACTTATTATTTAAATTGATAATCTTTAATGTTTTTATTAGTGCATTATAGTTTTACATAATATTGGCATTTATTTTGACATAATCATATATGCATATAATTTGCTCTACTTCAGTCACCAGTACTTCATTTTTCCTTCCCTTCCTCCCTCCTCCTGTTTTCTTTTCGCTACTCTGCTCATCATTCATCTTACTTCTATTTATTTTTTAACTAGGTACTTTTTAAAAATATATATATTTTTTTTAGTTGTAGTTGGATACAATACCTTTATTTCACACACACACACACACACACACACACACACACACACATATATATATATATATATATATATATATATATATATATATATTTCTTTTATTTTTGGTACTGAGAATCGAACCCAGGGTCTCGCACATGTGAGGCGAGCCCTCTACCGCTGAGCCACAATCCCAGCCCTTAACTAGGTACTTTAAAAAATGAAAGATGCACTGTTAAACTATAGATGTAAATTGAGAGCATACTAAATTGTACATTCATCTTCTTATATAACATTAACATTAACTTTATGTGTATAATATAATGTGAACAGTTTTACCACTTTGTATTTCTTTGTATTATGTTTTACAATGCAAGTATTTTAAACTCTAATGATTTTTATTATTAAAAGAAAATGTTATAAATTATAAATATTTAAAGAACGCATGGGAGAGAAATAATTGCCAGCCTACTGGAAGATTAGCAACAGAAAGCATTTAAAACCCATGAGACCTTAGGATGCCGTGGTAAAAGCTTGCATTTTAGAACAATTCCAGGCTTAAGTCCCTGGCCTATAATTTACAATATTGGTGACCTGGATATATTGGCTTTCACTATAGAATAGGAAGAAGACAGTAATCTCTATGTGGAATGTTTGTTTCCTAGGTTAAAGAAGATGAAATATAAAGATACCATGGTATTGAATGATTTTTATTTTTATGTATATTTCCGTATTCGAGATCCCCTTCTCAGTCTTTAAAATTCTGAGCTTCCCAGTAAGGGAACCCTGAGTTACCACTGCAGGGTTCAGCTATTAGGTGGCCCTATGCCCAGGTGTCCTGGTAAGAAGGGTAGAATTTTTTCTCTTCTGTTATCTTCATCACCAATTTGGGTTCTTGAGTGGCACCCACAGGACAAAAGTAGCAGAGAAATGTCATCTACCACACCTCAAGTCCTAGAAGCTCATCTTCTAATAGAGATTTTGGTCCGTGATCTCTATGGAGGGTGAAGGATGGAACTAAATTCTTGTCTCTTCCTAGATGTATTAGTCTGGAAAACTGATTTATTTTGTGAGCCTGAAATTGACCACTGGAGATGGGGAAAAATATCCATACTTTCCCCACAGAGTTATGTTGGGGAAAATGAGAAAATATAAAGAAATATTTGGCACATAATGTCACTTCTACGAATGTTTGTACTGTCCACCATGCCTCCTCTCCACCATAAAAGAGATTTTGACACAAAACAAAGAGCAGAACTGTCAGATAATTTGAAAGTGTAGCAACAGTAAATTAAATGTTATTATGTTGGGTGCCTTTTTTTGAGTTGTGGGATTATTTGAAGAATTTGGAGAAAGAAAAGACAACATGTTTCTACTTCTTTTATTTCATTTGATTTTCTGTTCTTGTTACTTTATTTGCTAATTGAGCATACATAGAAACAGTTTTGTGCTCAGCCCCAGAAAAGGAAAAATACAGGGCAAACAAGTATAATGGACCATAGGACCATAGCACACTTCCCCTGAGCTGGCCTCACCTCTAACCTGAAATCACATGCGCCATAACTGATTAGGGGATTTGGGTCTTGGGTGCTACCATTTTCTGGCTTCATGATTTTGGCAAATTTGGGAACTTCTCTGAACCCCATTTAAAAAAATCTTTCAGATGCTGTTATAACAGCAATGACCTGATTAGGTTGTACCGAACTTTAAATGAGAAAACTCATGTAAATATTTAGTAAAATATCTGGCACTAAGTGCTCAATAAGTGTCATCTTCATGTTCCTTTATTACTAGCCCTTTCAAGCCAAAAAGGAGAAGAAGAAGAAAAGGGCTTGGGGCCAGGGAGAATGTAATGTATCACCTTAGATAACATGGTTCTATGAAGACACAGTATAAAACTAGTCCAATGCTAGTGCGAGAACTCACATTATGTACTAATGGAACAGAACTGAAAACTATGAAGTAGAATCAAGTGCATAGAATCATTGAATAATTCATAAATATAGTATTTCCTATTGAGAATTCATAGACAATAAGAATTGGTGCTGGGTCATTTAAATGGTTTATCAAAAAGAATGGGAGATCTTATCCTTGTGCCATATGATATACAAGTGTTACTACACAACACCATATAGACATCCAGCAAGATTCCAGTAACATAAAATGCATATAAAGCTCTACAGGTAGTGTATATATGTGGATGTTTCTGGTTGAAAACTATGAACACTATTTATCAATGAGAGTGTAATTGGAGGTTACTTGCATTTTTTAATACTTGTATATACTTTTGATAATATCCTAAATGAACATGAATTACTTTTTTAATTTGTTAATTTTTTTACTCTTTCACAACAGTATAAAATATTAATTTTAATTAACATTAATAGTGATTTACTTTATGTACTATAGATTGAATTTTTGTTTCATATTGTTAGCAGTGCCATAAAATTTTATTCAATTTCATTTTATTAAAAATAATGCATGGGAATCTTCTTTTGATCTTATTTGTAACTGGATAAAATTTCATGTAGCATGGAAATTGCTAAAAGACTTTGAACTAATGAGCACAATAAAAAACTTATCAAAATAAAATTTTTTTAAGTCACAAGAAGTATTAGATTTGAATTGCTAAGAACCTTATAATTTCAAGCAATACAATAACATTTTCAGATATCTAACTATAAAATTTCATTCCATACATCAATATTATTCTGAATGTATTACATCTTCATTTGATTTCAAAATTCTGGATATATAACCATTCCCAGCCAGTAAAGACTTTTGAAACTGTACATGTTTTGGTGATTTCAATTCTGAAAATAAAATCAGAGTAACTCATAAAATTTATTTTTTTGTTTTTCTAATTGACACAGCAACTGTGCAAATTAATGGGGTACAATCTGGTGTTTTGATACATATGTGCATTCTGTAATGATAAAATCAGGGTAATTAGCATATCCATTATCTCAAATGTTTGAAATTTATTTGTAGTGAAGCATGAATTAAATTTATAATCAGAAATAGCACCCATAAAATCTTTTATAGTTACAAGAACACAAGATAGTGTAATGAGTTAGAAAGAGAAAAGGCTCTGGGGTCATATTTACCTTGTGTTCCTATAGCGCTCTGCCTATTACTAGAGAGCACCCCAAAGCTAAGATACTTAACCCCCTAAGCTTTTATTTCATTGTTCTGAAAAGGAGGAAAGTATTTCTTTCTTTACTGGGTTCTTAAAATAAATGGATGGAATTATTGACATACAGATTAATGTGATGCGCTTTATTTTAAGTATACCTAGGATACCATCCCAGCTCTACTGTTTATTCCCACAGGATACTTTACCCTCTGAATCTCAGTTTCTTCATCTTTAAATACAGTGTTAATATTGATTTCAAAATATTATGCATATTAGCTCTCAAGCATAGTGAGTGCCATAATAGGCACACACCACTCAGGTAACTATTTCCATAAAAATCATATGTCCTCAGAAAAGAAAGAGGTGGTTGATTCTGACTGGCAGTGAAAGAATGAATGTTGATTCTTATTTTCTTCTATTTAATTAAATATTTTATATCCCAAGAAGCCTTGATTCAGCCATAGAGCCCTGAGGAATTTATCTTACAACAAGATACATTTTATGAATTTCCTATTGAAACAATAGGTTATTGTTCATATATTTTTGGAACCTGTGTTAGAAAGTCCATAGAATAAATTCCTGAAAGTGAAAATTTCAACCAAAGCATGTGGCATGGCCAAACGCAGATTTAAAATGTTCAATCTGAAGTTCTAGTCCCACTGACAATGGATAACCATACTTCTTTCCCCATAGTCCTCTCATCAGTTAAAAGGGGGCTTATGTACTTGACTTGGCAATTCCTTTTTGTCCACCAGGATAATTTGATCAAAAGTATATACTGCAGGGCCTTTGTTTATCCTGCATTTGGAGGAGAAGGACCAGGGGAGAAGAGAGGTGAGGTTCACTGAAGCAAAACAGGTGAAGCAATGAATCATGCACTCTTGGCTGGATGAGAAAGGAGAGCGCAAATTTAAGGGACCTGACACTTTGGGAAAAAATAAAAGACTCAGGGGAAGGTTGATCCCCTGCCACCTCCTGCCCTGCCACCACTGAACTCTGAGCACTGCTCTGTGTCAGGCACTAAGATTACTACCATATGCAGTTTTTACCTCCTTTGATCCTCACAGTTCTGTGAAGGGAACATTTTCAGTTTAATTTCCTAAATGAGGAAACTTAGGCTCTGACAAGAGAAGAACTGTATTTCATTAAAACTAAGATGCTATTACTCTTCAGACACGTGCTATTTTAGGTAATATTAAGGGAGACAATACTCTTGCTATTTTGGGCTGGGGTTGTGGTTCAGTGACAGAGAGCTTGCCTTGCATATGTGAGGTACTGGGTTTGATCCTTAGCATCACATAAAAATAAACAAACAAAATAAAGATATTGTGTCCATGTATAACTAAAAAAAATTTAAAAAACTCTTGCTATTTTAATAAAATTATTTTAATGGTAACACACCAATGACTGAGGTATTAAAAAGTGAAAACAAAGTGTTTTAGAATCTGTGAAATAGATTGTGTATGGTGATAAATAATAGCTTCCATAGCATAAGGTATCCATCACATAAAAAAGTTGAGATTGAAGGAATATATTTCTTTCTGATATCAAACTCCCATGGTTTTGCCATAATACAAAACCTAAATAATAAGTTAGACTTGTACAAATCATTGTTCCCTTCTCCCATTGTCCTTTTGTGTGGTACAATAGAAATATTTATCTTCTTTTCTGTTAGCTAGTTGCTGATTTTCCCTCCTGAATAGTGGTTGTGTGAACTTGGAAAAGTCACTACATGTCTATGTGCCACAATTTCCTGAGCTCAAAGTATTAAGAAATGGACTCTTACACCAGAATAAATTGAAGCCATTCATATTTTATTATCTAAAATCCTCACTTGCCTGACACTCAGCTTTCTGTTACTCTCTCTTCCTCCTATTTTATTAACAGAACAATTTTAAAAGATTCCCTGAATATGTTCTGGTCAGGGCCAGGGTTGGTTGTAATGCAGTAGGGTGGTGGAGGGTGTTCTTTTTGAATGATGCCTCTGGTAGCATTGCTATGTAAAGGATTTACCCCTCATTATTCTACTTAATAGGCTCCACATTGCCATATATGGAGTTCTCTTAATGCAGAACACATACATATAGAAGTAAATCAAAAGTGCCAGGATGTTGGAAACAACCCAAGCAAAACCTTGTAAAGGGCATGTTTATAAAAGACATGGGAAGTTTACAAAAAAGTAGAAAATAAATGATTTTGGTTGGGCTTTAAAATTCTGGTTGGAAAAAAAAAGCAGAGGGAAGATATAAACAACACCATTTTCAAAAGGATAAAACTCTAACTTTAGAATTTTGATTTTCATTTCCTTTTATATCCATATTTCAATAATAAAACAGTACTTGTCCTGTTAATTTTCAACAATACAGACATGTTTAAAGTAAAATTTATAAAAGTCTTCCTATGCTCCTAATCATTCTGGACTGCTATGCGCTACCCTACAGAATTCACCTTCATATGTGATGAATTATTTTTGTTTTTAAATGAAATCTAAATTTCTTAATATGCCTGGATATACAGCATTATGTTTGTATGTTTATCCACTAAATATATAGGGGTCCTAATGGTTAAATGTGTTAAAGTGAGATACCTCACAAAATGTACCTTCTTAAAGGGGGACAGAGATGAATGTTAGAAGGAAAAGATAAATGGGAAAGTTTTGAAATACATGATAAGATCATTTTATAATTATATTGTATGAGTTATAAAACCATCACATTATTTGCTATATGTGTCTTTAATAACTCAAAAAATAAAGACTATAAAGTTAAAATCTCAAAGTATCCCTTGCTTGTCAAGACCCTGTTGTGTGATTCTATATGTCTGCTTTGGCAAGCCTGCAGGTAAAATCATTTGACTAATTCAGACTCTTTTTATAAGGACTCTACCTTGCAAAAGTATTTCCTGCTTACAAAAGTGAAGTGGAGACTTATGTTTCCCTGGCCCATGTGAAGGCATTTTTTCCCACTCACAGCAGCTATTCAGAGAAAAGAGTTCTGCATTCCAGACTTCTTCAGACTAAAGGACTTCTTGGAGTCCATTCCTGATCAGACTTATGTGATAAAGAGTCACCTTAAATTCAGAAGCAGTGAAGATATTTGAATTTTCTAGAGCCTTCCATAGACTGGATGGTATCTTTTTCTTATTGATTCGTGTAATATATTACATATTCTTCATGAATTCTTGATATTAATCCTTTGTCCACTGTATTTGTTGCAAATGTATTTTTCTTATTTAGGTTTGCTGTTTTATGTATTTTTAACTGAATGTTTTGATACACCAAAGATTTATATTTTATTATAGTTTAATTCTCAATCATTTTTTATGGTTTGTATTTTTTGTGTCTCATTTTAGAAAGTTTTCCTACCCCAAGGTCAGAAAGTTAATTTCTATATTTACTTCTAAAAGTTTCAAGTTCATTTTTCACATTTATATCTTTTATCCACCTGGAACCAAATTTTAATTGGTGTGAGACAACACATGTGATTTTGCTTAGTTTTTACATATAAACAATAGTCCTAATACTACACACTGAATAACCCTGCTTTACCTACTGACCTGATATGTGATATGTTGAGGGTCCATAGGCATATGGTTCTGTTTTTAGGCTCTCTCTTAGTTTCCACTAGATTGTTTATTTATAGAGTGGCCAGATTTAGCACATAAATACATGCCTGTTGTTTATCTGAAATTCCAATTTAACTGGCTTCCTGTATTTTATCTGGTAAATCTATTTGTCCCTGTGCCTATACAACAATTTCTCAGTTACTATAGCTTCTAGGTCTTGATGTCCTGTAGTAGGTCTTGATGTCCTGTAGTGAAAGTCTCCCTAACTTGTGTTGGGATTCAGTATGATTTTGGCTGCTCCTAGAACTTCTGTTCCTTTAAATACAGTCATCTTTTGGTATTTACCAAAAGAATTGGTTCCAGTTACTCCTTGGATACCCTAATCTGTGGATGCTCAAGACCTATATATAAGATGGCTGAGCTCTTCCTTCTTACATTGTATGGTTTTGAGCAACTAATTAAAAAAAAGTAAAAAAAAGATGGCTGAGCATTTGCATATAACCTACACACATCCTCCTGAATACTTTAAATAATCTTTATACTTTAATAATACAATGTAAATAGTTGATATACTGTATTGCTTAGGGAATAATGACAAGAAACAAGTCTACACTTGTTCAGTACAGATGAAATTTAGTTTGAATATCTCAATCTGCAAGTTATATACACATATACAGAACCCACAAGTATGGAAGGCTGACACTATACTTTAGAATCAGCATGTACATTTTTGATACTTGTTTTATGGGCGAGTATAGTGTCAATTTTTATAACTGTTCCATTTACAAAATGCTTGAGTAGCAATTGATTTCTCTAATTGTTGGTGTAGACTTCTATGTCCATTAGATCAAGCTTGTTAATTTTGTTTTTCAAATCTTCTATATCTGTACTGATTTTTTGCCTGCTTGATCTATCAATTACGGAGAGAGGAATGTTAAGAACTCTCACTGTAATGGTAGATTTGTCAATTTCTCTTTGTAATTCGTCAATTTTTGCTCTGTAGGTTTTGAAACTGTGTTATTAGGAGGCATAAAAGCATATAACTGAGATACTTTTCTGGAGAATTATACCTTCCATCATTTTATACTGACCCTCATTATCTTTAATAATGCTTTTTGCTTTAAAGGCTATTTTTTTCTGATAATAATATAGCTACACTAGGTTTCTGTTGTTCTGTATTTGCCTAGTATATCTTTTTTCCAGGCCCATTACTTCCAACATTTCTATGCTGTCTTATTTCAGTTTTAATCTTATCAACTCCACATATTTGGAAATACTTTTTCCTTTCTGTTTCATTGTATATTAGCTGGCTTTCTTGAAAATCACATCAATCAGATATTATCTTTTGAAAAACTTAATGGATTAGTGTATATTAGTATGCTTTCATATATATATGTATTTCTCTCTGTCATTTTATTTTGTGTCTTTTTTTCCCTACCTTTGATCCTCTTTCCCCCCTACTTTCCTAACATCTTTTGCACTGTTTAAGGTCCCCTCCTTAACTCCTTAGTTTAATTCTATTCCTTCAAAAAGTATGCATTAACTTACTCATTTTAGTCTTAAATTTAAGAATTTCTTTTACAATATGCTCCTTTTATTTTAAAACAAAAAAGGTTGCACAGAGGGAAAAGGAAATAACAAATGTGAAGAGTTGCTGTATTAGCTATTTTTAAATGTTTCTTGTGGCTTCTGATAAGTATTCTTCTCTGAGTGTTCCACCAGCGTCATCAATTCTGCACTGGTCTTAAATGTGGTCCTTTTGTTCCCCAACTAAGATTTTTGTCATATGCTTTACCAATAGCCAATCCGATTGTTTTCAAGTGTTCAGGTCTATAAGTTGGAAAATGAATACAATTGGCAACCACTACCATAGCACAGTCAAAAACATTTCTATCATTGGCAAATTTCAGTCTTGTTCTTTGGAGTAAATTTCCTCCCCACGCCCATCAGTCCTTGGCAACCTCTGATCTGATTTTTTTTGTTCCTATAATTTTAAATTCCCACAATGTCAATATAAATGGAGTCATACAATAAATATCTTTTTAAATCTTTTGTCTGTTTTTCACTTAGCATAATGTTTTGAGGTTCATCCACAGTATAGCATATATCAATTTTTCATTTTTTCTGAAATATGAATATTTTATTTTATAGATAGATCATATGCTGATTATCTATTCATCAATTGATGGTCATTTTAGTTTCTCTGCATTTTGTATATTATGAATTATGGCACTGCAAATATTTAAAAACAGTATAAGTTTTTGTGTGGACTCATGTTTGTTATCTTTTGAGTAAATACCCAGGATTGTATGCTAAGTTTATGCTCAAGTTTATAAAAACTGCCTAATTGCTTTCCAAAGTCATACCATTTTGAATTCCCTCCAGCACTGTCTAAGAGTACAATTTAAAAATACAGGATAATAATTTATTTTCTGCCCCAGAATTTATACTTCCAAAATTTATTTTTTATATTATGTCAAAACTTGCATTTGCATTTCTGTAGTCATTATGGTTGAATAGATTTTATACTAATCCCCATTTTAATTATTTTTAATTGACATAAAATTTGTACATATTAATGGTATACATGTGAGGTTTTGATACATTAATACATTGGGTGATGTTCAAATCAGGGTAAACATATCTCTTCAAACATTTACCATTTATTTAAGGTAAAAAATATTCAAACTCCTTTCCTTCCTACTTTTTAAAAATATACAATGTATTTTTGTACTTCATAGTTGCCATACTGTGGCTGGGAAGATATTGATGATTACATTTGGCATTTCTCTTACTTTAAAAATTTTTTTTTTTTAGTTGTGGATGAACACAATATCTTTATTTATTTTTTATGTGGTGCTGAGGATGGAACCCAGTGCCTTAGACATGTGAGGCAGGGACTCTACCACTGAGCTACAGCCCCAGCCCCCATTACTCTTACTTTTAATGAGATTTGTATTCTCTCAAATGGAGTTAACCTTATGTGTGAAATAAATATATTGTCTTCCAAGTTTTTCATGGCTACAGTTTTGTTGTGTTATATGATTAATATTTGTCTTATGGAATGAATTAGCAAGTGTTCCCTTCTAATCAAGTTTTTGGAAGATCTTGATAAGGATTGGTGTTGATTCTTCTTTAAGTATTTGGTACAGTTCACTAATGAAGTTATCTGGCCCTAGGCTTTTCTTTGTTGTGAGGTTTATGATCACTAAGGGAATAATGCTAAGCCTTCTGAGAAGCAAAGTAGGAGGAATGGGATTCATGTTTACAATGATAATCAGCAGTTAAGCATAGGGCTGAGGGTTGGAGCTATGGGCAGCGTCCCAGGAGTATGGGGATCAGTTCAGAAACAGATTTTGGAACAAAGAGTTAGGAGTGACGAGTAATAAGCAGGACCCAGGGGTATTCTGAGGAGAGGCACACAATTGGAGTGAGTTCTGGAAAAGAGCATCATCAGGGCCACTGTCCCTGGTGTTCCTGTAGCCACTCCTGGGTCCCCTTCCCCACAGAGGCTGCTGGGCCCTGATGGGTCATGGGGGGAAGTCTACTACCTACCCTCACATGTAACCTTTGTAAGAGGTGCACTTTTTTGGAGGTGTCCATGAACTTGATGCTTTTGTACGTGATGGACAGGAAGGGAAGTGACATATGGGAAATAATACCACTATTAGATCTAAGCTCATGTGAGTTCTGTAGTTTCAGCATCTTTCTCACCTTATCCCTAAGCAGACTGTTTAAGGACCCAGGGAAATGAACAGAGGAGCTGTAGATGGACCTTGCTGGCCACAACTGCCATTTGCTGACTCCTACACTAATCAGCTCTCTCACCCCACACTCCATACCACACTATACTATTTCACAGACCATCTACCCACATTTGTACTGTCATTGTGGTGACTTTGTACCTTGCAGATAATTGGTCAGTATAGAGCTGTTGGAAACAGGGAGTGACTGGGCTTAGAAAAACTGCATTGCCATCATGAATTAGTGATGAACCAGTTTAGGAAAATCCTGCTGTGTTTTTTAGCCAAAAGTTTACCAGGAACACACACCTATAGCCAACAAATTTGGGATTTTCATTGAGGAAAAATGCATACCGTGGAGCTTAATGGAGGGTCCCAGTGAGACAGTGTTCAAAATGACTTAATATTTGGGTTTGTATTGAGATTTTGGAAAATATAAGGAAATGGGTTATTGGTCAAGACTAGGTGCTTTCAGAAAATTGGAATAATTCTGTGATTGGGCATCTTAATGCATTTTATCTGGAAGAAGAAAATAGAACAAGGTTAATAAAATTATAATAATAATATTATCAGTATTGAAGAAATAGCCACCCTAATTGGCCAAGAGATATTTAGCGATTTTTGTGCTTTTTATAGTCGTCTTGTTCTTTGTTTCACTTTATCACAGTCACAGAATGACGTCGTCTAATGTTGGTGTTCTGAGATGGTCTATGTTCAACAGCAGAATACCACTATCCACTTGTGAATACCAGGCCACTTTATGATGGAGAATGATTAAGTGGAGGGCAAAGCAAACCTAAGAGATTGTTAGTATTCTTAATAGGACACCCAGAAAATGCTGAACTAGGTAAATCCAGGTGTAACTGGAGCCAATAAGGACAACCAGACCAATTATAGAGGCAAAGACCCTACATGTTTTTGCACATATGTGTTCATGGCAAGGAAACATGGACGACATTGTGCTTGAAGGTAATGGAACAAGAGTTGAAACCCAGATGCTATACTCCTCGTTATCTACTCCTGAACACTAAGATTTAATGCTTCTTTACTAGTGAGGCCAGCACAGGGGAAGGAATTCAACTCATCCAGGGGCAGTTTTTATGTAAGGAATTGATAAAGCAGATAGATCCTAGACTGGCAGAAAGTTAAGGCTGAGAACATTAAGTTTTGAAAAAGTGAGTTGTGGATGTTTGTTTATAAACACCCCTAGGGTTTTCTTCAGGGGAAAGCTTGCCATGAATGAAGTTTTCAACATTTTTTTTTCTCATGCTTTATTTCATCTCAATATATTAAGGAATAAATGTATTGTATTTTCTAATATAAAGTAAATTTCCCTATTATTGTCGACACTTTCTGCATTTTATTGACAAGAGTTTTATATATTACAAAATTGTTTTGAAGTGTATATACATTGTGGAATGGCTAAATCAAGCCAATTAACAGGTTCTCTATCTAACATACTTATCAATTTCTCTGCAATTTAAAGTAGTACTTTGTATTCATCAAAAAATTGCTTTGTTGGGGCTGGGGATGTGGCTCAAGCCGTAGCGCGCTCTCCTGACATGCATGCAGCCCGGGTTCGATCCTCAGCACCATCATCAAACAAAGATGTTGTGTCTGCCGAAAAACTAAAAAATAAATATTAAAATATTATCTCTCTCTCTCTCTTAAAAAAAAAAAGATTGCTGGGCTGGGGATGTGGCTCAAGCGGTAGCGCGCTCGCCTGGCATGCGTGCGGCCCGGGTTCGATCCTCAGCACCACATACCAACAAAGATGTTGTATCCCCCGAAAACTAAAAAATAAATATTAAAAATTAAAAAAAAGATTGCTTTGTGTCCAGCTATTTTGAGAGTGTAATGGATGTATTTTAACCATATCTTCATGCATCACCAAATTAAATTCAAAGTTTTATTTTTCAGATTGATCATGAATTTTGGCCTCAATTTCTTTTTTTTTTTTTTTTTTTTTTTTATTGGTCGTTCATAACATTACATAGTTCTTAATACATCATATTACACGGTTTGATTCAAGTGGATTATGAACTCCCGCTTTTACCCCGTATACAAATTGCTGTATCACATCAGTTACCCTTCCATTGATTGACATATTGCCTTTCTAGTGTCTGATGTATTCTGCTGTCTGTCCAATTGTCTACTATCCCCCCTCCCCTCCCCTCCCCTCCCCTCCCCTTTTCTCTCTCTACCCCTTCTACTGTAAATCATGTCTTCCATTTGTATTCTCTTGACTTACCCCTCCTTACCTCTTATATGACATTTTGTATAACCCTGAGGATCGCCTTCCATTTCCATGCAATTTCCCTTCTCACTCCCTTTCCCTCCCACCTCTCATCCCTGTTTACTGTAAATATTCTTCTCAAGCTCTTCGTCCCTACCCTGTCCTTGTTTACACCCCTTATATCAAAGGAGTCATTTGGTATTTGTTTTTTAAAGATTGACTAGCTTCACTTAGCATAATCTGCTCTAATGCCATCCATTTCCCTCCAAATTCTATAATTTTGTCATTTTTTAATGCAGAGTAATACTCCATAGTGTATAAATGCCACATTTTTTTTTATCCATTCATCTATTGAAGGGCATCTAGGCTGGTTCCACAGTCTTGCTATCGTGAATTGAGCTGCTATGAACATCGATGTAGCAGTGTCCCTGTAGCATGCTCTTGTTAGGGCTTTAGGGAATAGACCGAGAAGGGGAATAGCTGGGTCAAATGGTGGTTCCATTCCCAGCTTTCCGAGAAATCTCCATACTGCTTTCCAAATTGGCTGCACCAATTTGCAGTCCCACCAGCAATGAACAAGAGTGCCCTTTTCCCCGCATCCTCTCCAGCACTTATTGTTCTTTGACTTCCTAATGGCTGCCAGTCTTACTGGAGTGAGATGGTATCTTAGGGTAGTTTTGATTTGCATTTCTCTGACTGCTAGCGATGGTGAGCATTTTTTCATGTACTTGTTGATTGATTGTATGTCCTCCTCTGAGAAGTGTCTGTTCAGGTCCTTTGGCCTCAATTTCTTTAGCCTAGAATTTGCATTACCTATAACCAAATACATTGATATGCAGACTCTAATTGCATTTTCATTTAAAATGAAATCTTTAATTTTGTGAGAGAAAGGAATTATGTTCTTTGAATGTGTCTGATAACGTTTTACTACTTTCCTGCAATGGTTCACTTTCAAAGCAAATTATTATACTTTTCCTTCTGTATTAAAATTATATATATATATATATATATATATATATATATATATATATATATTTTTTTTTTTTTTTTCCCCCAGGGATTGAACACCCAGGGGTACTTAACCACTGAGCAACACTCCCAGACAGGTTTTCTCTAAGTTGCTTAGGGCCTCACTAAGTTGCTGAGGCTGGCTGGCTTTGAACTTGTGATCTTCCTGACTCAGTCTCTCAAGCCACTGAGATTACAGGCATGTGTCACTGCACCCAGCAAAATTAATACTTTTTAAAATATGGTTTACAGCTGCAGAAATAAATTCAGAGTTTTCCTAAATGATCATTAAATTGAAAGTAGTTTTCAAGCATCAGAAAGGGAACTTCAAGGGCTGGGGTTGTGGCTCAGTGGTAGAGTGCTTGCCTACTACGTTTGAGACCCTGGGTTCGATTCTCAGCACCACATGAAAATAAATAAATAAAATAAAGGTCTATTGACAACTAAAAAAAGAAAAAAATTGACAAAAAGAAAAAAAAAGGAAACCCCCCAAAACTGTTTGTGATTCTGTTGTGAGTGAGTTGCTTATTTATATTTTCTCCTGTATCTATGATTGTATTTCCATACTGTTTAAGTTGAGGGTGAATTCCCATTATATTCAGAAACAAAGATGATAAAAGTGTAGCCCATAATCAAGGAAACAGGGGGAAGATTAAGAGCTTTGGAGCAAGAAAGACTCAGGTTTCAATCCTGACTCTACCAATGGCTGGGCATATGATGCATGGTAATAAGAAACTCATAAATGCTTTGAACCTCTGGTTCTGCATTTAGTGAGTGAGGATTCCCTTCCTTATAGGGTTATTATTGGAATTTGATAAAAATAGGCAGCCAAAGTCACACAGATGTTTTGTTATCAGTCATGCCTAGGACTGTAAACAGAGAAACATCATTTTGACCTTGTAGCTATGTCAAAGGGATTAAATATTGTGTAGTTTCAAAGATAAGTGAGAGTTAAATTATGTACACAATTAATGAGAATATCTAAGGAGGAGTTAAAGAAAACTTTTATTGATTTTAAAATTTTTCCTTCTTTCAAAATTAATATAAATATTTTAGAATTATATTTAAAAGAGAATTCCACAAAATAAATCTTTTAAAAACTTTCATTTCTATGATTGCATCTCTAGGAAGTTCACATGAACTTTCTTATGCAAAACCATGTCTGCTATAAAAAAAGTGGCTGTCATTTTAATCTCTCATGGAATCTTTCAGAGGAGGAAGCATTAATCCACAGTCCTCTGTAGTTTTGACAGCTTCTCTGAAGTATACACCAGCTGTTCCTCTATGGAACATCTCTGGAATTCTATTGCACATCTGACCTATGTCCCAGGCATTCCTCTCTAAAGTGGAAAAGGCGAATTCTGGAGCCAGTCGTTAGATACTTAAAAGTTCCAGAGACTTCCACTATCTGAAACCACAGCCATGAGAAATTATGAACTTAAATTCACTGGACCCCTTTTAAATGAAAATATGTACCTGAAAATAGAGAAGCCGGTGACTTATTAGAAGATTAAATTCATCAAGACATTTGAGTGTGTTGTAGAGGTTTCCCACAGAAATGGATGGTTAAACTGAGACTCCAAGGAAAAGAATGCATCAGCCAGGCAAAGAGTAGAAAGAGGAACTATGCCCAAATTCTATCCAGATATGCAGACAGGAAATGCTCTATTGACCTAGTTCATCCCTGGGGAAATCCTGTGTGGAAATCCACTACCAGGCAGTTTGGCATGTCTAGAAAACCATGTGAAACTTAATAGGACAATTGGAGAAAGTGTTTGAATTCTTTCTTTTTTCTTAGCTCTGGCCTCAGGCCTCTAATATCCATCAGCCTGGATCATGTTACCATTATTACTATGATTTATATTTGTGGAATTACAGAAAAGAAAAAAGATGCTGAACAAATAAATTTTATCATAATTTTGTTTTATACACTCATGAATGCAAAGTAACTTCTCTTAGATACGATATTTGTTTCATTTTACCAAATAATATTTTTCACTGGAAAAAATTGGAAATGGGAAGGAGTCCACTTCCAAATAAGGAGAAAGGTTCTGGAAGTTTATGTGGCAAGTGGAGTGACTCAGATAGAGCCTATGGATGTTAAATCACATTAAAATATGTGGTATAAAGTTTTATTTGGCATCATCCATGATAAAAAGAAAGCTCTGTATGTGTGTCTGAGTACGTGAGAGTGATCGTGAGTGCATGTGTGTATGTATGTGTGTGTGTGTGTGTGTGTGTGTGTGTGTGTATATATATATATATATATATATATATATATATAGAGAGAGAGAGAGAGAGAGAGAGAGAGAGAGAGATAATGCCTGCATATAGATATGCATTGAAAATTGTATTTTGTTTTTCAATGTCATTAACATAGAAACCTATAGTTCCCTAAACCAAATCTGCCAAAAATGCACAATTATTCAGGATGCATTACTTAAATAGCAATTTACCATGTGGAAAAAGCTGTATTTTCTTAAAAAATTATTTGTGTGTGTGCTAAGCATGGTTGCACATACCTGTAATCCCAGTGACTCAAGAGGCCGAGTCAGGAGGATTGCAAGTTCAAGGCTAGCCTCAGCAACTTAGTGAGGCCCTAACTAAGCAACTTAGCAAAACCCTGTTTCTAAATAAAAAAATGAAAAAGTGCTGAGAATATAACTCAGAGGATATAAGCACCCCTGGGTTTAATTTCTAGTATCAAAAAGGTTTTATTTAAAAATTATTTGTGTGTATGTGTATTAAAATATGTGTTTTTATTCATATATGTTCATGTCCAGAAAATCTTGACAAAATTATTTTTGTGATCAAATCCCAGTTAGCAATGATACAATGTTATAAAGTTTTGTTTTGTTTTGTTTTGTTGGTACTGGAGATTGAACTCAGGGGTACTTGACCACTGAGCCACATCCCCATCTCTGTTTTGTATTTTATTTAGAGACAAGGTCTCACTGAGTTGCTTAGCACCTTGATTTTGCTGAGGATGGCTTTGAACTTGCAATCCTCCTGCCTCAGCCTCCTGAGCTACTGGGATTGTGCCTGTTACAATGTTTTATGTTTTATTTTTTTCTGATTTCAAAATTATTGTACTTATTAACCAAATAAATACAGTGTAGATATATTCATTTATTGGAGAAAATCTTTCTATTTTTCATCTTATTACATAGTAAGGTATTCATTCTTAATAATTTAGTTTATATTTTCTAGCTTTATTTCTATGTGTATAGAAATATGTAGTTAAATTCACATAAACTTATATATATTGTTCTTTAAAATGTTGATCACTGTACATGCAGAATACTGCATATATGTGTATATTCTGTTCTTTAATATCACTTTTTATTTCTATTCATTATAATTGCTTGTTCTTTAGTCTTTATATGTTTGCAATACAACATTATTTGAATTGTTTCTTTGTAGACTTCTAATAAAGAGTTTTAGGTATTTAGACATAATAGAAATGTTAAATATCCATCTGTATATTATACTGGGATTTTCCCCTACAATTCATGTTTCCTTAAAGTCATGTTTTCTGGTTCTTTTTGGATACATAAAGTCTCTTTTAACTTACCCTTAATATTTATATTTTAAATTCATAATATAACTCACTGTAAAAATTTTGGAACCAATCAATGTGTATTTACCACTTATGATCTCTGTTAAAAAATTGTAACTCCACTGATAATGTACATAAGTAGAGGATTTTGTCTTTAAAGTGTGTGATGTAGTGGATTTTAGAACTAAAATTAACTAATTGATTAATTTTAATTAAAATTAAAATTGGAAAATAAAGATGTTTTTGAGAGTGTCAAGAAGGAGAAATTTAGAAGCTAATGTAAAGAAGAGTATTATGTAATTAGAATGAAATGTTAAAATCCTCAGTGAGAGAGAATTCATCCTTGGAACTTTTTATTCTATGTGGTTTTTCTGCCTCTGTGATTTCAACTTCTAGTTGCACATTAAAGAAGCAATTTCCCATTAAGTCTGAGAAAGAAATGACAGTCATGTATCTACTAGCCAGAAGGCTGGCATCAAGATATGTAGGCCCCAAATACCAGATCTATCACTGATCATAGAACTTTCAGTGAGCCATTTCCCTGGTGCTGGTCTCTGCTGTAAAATTCACGAATCCTCTATATAGAAATAGGTTTTTGCTCAAGTGTCACCTTCATCAGTGAGAACTTCAATTCCTACACTGCTTGGAAAGTTCACATACCTCCAGGCATTCCTCATCCTTCCTCCCAGCTTTAATATTTCTGAAATAAAAAATGATAGTATAAACTTAGGTAATTCTCACTCTTAGCCAATCATTTTTCTCAGTGTTTCATATCCATTAACACATTTATTTCTCATATCAAAATTTAGGGAGAGGAGGTATCATCATCATCATCATCATCAATATTTCATCTATGAGATGAGCAAAGGGAGGCACTGAGAGGTTTAAGTAGCTTCCATAATAAGGTCAGTTATCTTTTTATTTTATCTTAGTTTTTAAAGGCTTTATTTTGTTTTTAATGTCACATGATAATAATATGTATACTGTGATATTTTGATACTTCAACATTTTATGTAATAATCAAATCATGGTATTTAGTATATCCACCACCTCATTTATCATTTCTTTGTGGCAAGAACAGTAAGAACCCTCTCTTAGTTATTTTGAAACACAGATTGCTATATTGCTAACTCTAGTCACCCTACTGTGTTATAGGACATCATAATTTATCCTCCTATAAAAGCATAATTTTTTACCCATTGACCAATTTCTCTTCATCATCCTTTCCCTTCCCCTCCACAACCTCTACTAAACATTATTGTAATCTTATGAGATCAGATTTTTTAGATTCCACGAATGAGTGAGATCATGAAGTATGTGTCTGTCTTTGCTTGGCTTATAATTTTTGCACAGGTAATATCTGCTTCATTTAAAAATGAACACATGATCTTCAATCACACTCTTAGGTATATACGCAGAGAATTTAAAAACATTTGTTCCAACTAAAAGCTTGTACATGAATATTTTTGGCAACATTCATAATAAACAAAGATGGAAACAATCCTATGCTGATCAAAAGGTGTTCTAGTTATCTTTTTCACTTCTGCTACCAAAATACCTAAAAAGAACAATTTTAGAGGAGGAAAAGTTTATTTGGGGGCTCACAGTTTCAGAGTCTCAATAGACAGTGGGCTCCACTTTTCAGGTCTCAAGGTGAGTCAGAAGGTCACAGCAGAGGGAAGTGACTCACTGATGATCAGGAAGGAGAGGAGGAGGAGGAGGAGGAGGGGGAGGAGGAGGAGGAGGAGGAGGAGGAGGAGGAGATGATGATGAAAGAAAGAAAAAAAAAGAAAGATTCCATTCACCAGATAATATATACCACAAAACCACACCCCCAATGCCCACCTCCTCCAGCCATACCCTACCTGCCTTCAGTTACCACTCAGTTAATTCCATCAGGGGATTAATTCACTGATTGGGTTAAGACTCTCCAAACCCAATCATTTTTCCTCTAAACTTTCTTGCATTGTCTCACACATGAGCTTTTGGGGACACCTCATGTCTAAACCATAACAACTGGTGAATATACACAGTGGTATATCTACACATTAGAATATTATTGAATAAAATACAGTGATACATGATACAATATGAATAAATATTGAAAATATTATCATATAGATTGCATTGTACACTTCAAAGAGGTGAATTATACACTTTGTGAATTATAGCTCTATATACTGTCACAAAAATGTACTTTTTAAAACAAGCACATGAGTTTATTCATTTTGATTACTGAATTTTTCAATACAAGGAATGCTTTGGTCCATCATGCTTGGGTTCTTCATGCTTGTTTACCAAAATATCTGCTACACTTAGAACAGTAACTGCCATTTATTGGACCCAATGAATCTCCATTGGTAATTCTTCAATGTTTAAATTTTCCTGTATAATATAAATTTTAAGATGGTAAGAATTTTTGTCAGTTTTTTTCACCACTGTTTCTCCTGATCTTTAACAATACCTAGCACAATGTGAGCACTCAGTAATTGTAAACTGAGTTATCTGTTTCTTCAGTCTCATGCTCATGAAAATCTGTGTCTTTAATATTCAACCAGGTGGTAAAATGGTGAGGGAATCAAAGGTGTGAATAGTTTCTTAAACCTCCTAACATTTTTTTTAATATTTATTTTTTAGTTGTAGTTGGACACAATATCTTTATTTTATTTACTTATTTTTATGTGGTGCTGAGGATCAAACCCAGGGCCTCACATGTGCTAGGCAAGCACTCTGCCGCTGAGCCACAACCCCAGCCCTCAAATCTCCTAATAATTAAAGGAATTGAAAGAATGTAAAGTACAGGCTGACTGTTCTACATTTGCTGAAACTAATGCTCCTTTTACCACACTAAAATATTCAGTTTATACCTTCCCTACAGACACGTAGTCATACAGATGGAAAGATGATCATGAGAGGCAAGGGATTTTATGCTTGGTGAAGGAGGTGGGTTTATGGTTGTTCAGATAGCTGACTCTTTTGATGGAGCCACATGCATGTCACACATTTCACACATCCAAGTCCTCTCCTCCTTATCCTTGACACTCTCATTGGGAAGAGAGAGAGAGAGAGAGAGAGAGAGAGAGAGAGAGAGAGAGAGAGAGAGAGATTGATTATATGTCTTCTGTGCAATTAATCAGATCCAAGTCTTGGAAACCCACTTCAACCAGACCTCTCATCACATATTCATTAGTTAAGATTTAGTTTACAAAAAGTCTATGCCTGATGTACTTGAGTATCTGCATTTCAGTTCCAACAGGAGGAGACACTGAAACATAACGCTCACGTAAAAAGGTCAAAAAGAACTTAAAGATCCACCACAAATCCAGGTCTTTCACATGCAGTTTAACTGGAGTTCAGAGAGGTCCAACAAACCATCCAAGATGTTCAGTCAATTAATGAGAGAAAAGTCTGACCAGATTATCAGATATAAAGCATATCTATTACCTTGTATAGTAAATTAATGTTTTTATATCACCTGATTGGTAACCATGGGATTTACATTTGAGATTCCATTGTGTCCTAGTAGAAACAGAACTGAAAATCAGAAGGACATTGGTGTTCATCTCTGTTTATCCACTTAGTGACAGTGTGATCCAAAAAAAAAAAAAAGATAATCCATCAATTTGTGTCCCAGTCTCATCACCTAGGAAATAGATGTGATAATTTTCTTGCATCACAAGAATATAGAGGGTAAGTCTGACAGTACTGGCAGGGATGTAGCTACATTACCAAGCACACAGTAGGCATTCAGAATTCCCTCAGCTCTCAAGCAGGAAGAAGCTGCATCTCCTATTTTTGGATTCTTCTGCTTTTCCCCTACCCCTCAGTCTTTTGTGCCTTCCTTCCCCAACACAGTGATTAAACAAAGAAAAGGCACAATATTACTCCAGGAGGGAAGCTCCTATGGGGGAAACTAATGCCAGTATGAATTTGGCTCTTCATTATATTACCAATACTCTTACTGACCTTAACATTAACCTCCAGATTGGATACCTCCCTTTTATAAGCTCTATGATCTCATAGCATATTAACCTTTACCCTCTGCCAGGAAGTCTCAATATCATGACAAACCATTGCTTCAATTGCTTTCCTACAATTTTCCTCAAATCTCTCATCCTAACTTCCTTCTGTCTCAGCCACTGTTCAAAACACCACAGCATAAGGTACATAGTGGTATCATTTATCACAAAAATCCTGGAAATGAGAGAGGGCTAAATTCTCCCAAAATATTATAGGCTCAATGGTCCTTCACATTTTATGTTTTTAAATGAGAAGACACTCTTCTAATATATTTAATATTATGTTTGAGAAATATACTCAAATTTTAAAATGTGCAAAAATAGAGATATTATCAGAAAGAAGAAAAATTATGATTGTTGCTTTTACTTAGTAATAGTTTTTTCTTGCTTATTATTGTGAGGATTTATATATATATTTGTATGAACATTTACATATTATATGTATAAACAATGTCATTGGCATAGATTGTGTACCTCTTTTGTTGCTGTACTAAGAAGCTGGCAGATGTAAGAGTTCAGAGGCCAAAAAGTCTATGGAAAACTTGCGACCCTGCACTAATGATGATGATCACAACCATGTACTCCAATTTGAAGTAGGATAGAAGGAATAAGAAATAGGTAGAAGGAGACATACAGGAAGGACAAGGAATAAAATATTTTAGTTCAGAAGTTCTGTATATTTTTCCAGGCATGTCACTCCCTCGACCATTCTCTCTTGCAGGCCTGTAACTCCCAATTTCTCAGTAAATCTATAAGTCTACATGTGCACTGTTAATCGGTTCCCCAATAAACACATTAAAACTTGAGGAACCTATAATAATTTAGGGGACTTTGCAGCAATATATTAATCAGATAATGAAGATCATGTCAGCCTAAGGATCTGGAGATTGACCACACCACCAGAAATCATCTTGAGATCACCAGACTGACATTGTCCTATATACCTTTCCATACCTACTCCTCACCAAATTTACTTTAAAAGAAGAGATAGGAACTGTAAAAACATATCTCTTGCTCTTGAGGTGGTCCACATTCTTCTTATGTGTCCAGTTTCCTAAACAAACCTCTGTCTATGCGTCTGACTAGAATATGCTGAAATTCTTCTCCATCATGTATGCCCAAAACACTGCTGGTTCTGAGTAGAGTTCCCCCTTCTCTCTGCAACTATTCAAACCTTTCATTCAGAGACATCTCTTTACCATTGACACAATGATGATGTCAGAGGTGCAGACGATTTATTTTTCTTCTTCCAACCCTTGGTTAAGTTGCCCTACAATTCAGAAATAGCCCTGATCTTCAATAACACAATAGGTGTTTGAGTCATCTCTTTTGCTGCTGTTACTAAAAGACTGGACAAAAGGAGAAAAATTTATTTGGAGGCTCATGGTTTCAGACATCTAAGTCTATATGCAGCTAGCTCCATTCCTCAGGGCTTGAGGTGAGGCTGAACATCATGGCAGAAGAGTGTGGCAGTGGAAAGCAGCTCATATGATGATCAGGAAGCAGAGACAGAGACTCCACTCATCAGATATAAAATATATACCCCAGAGGTATGCCCCCAGTGCCCACCTTCTCCAGTTACACCCTATCTGCCTTCGGTTACCACTCAGTTAATCCTTATCAGGGGATTAATTCACTGATTGGGTTAAAGCTTTCAGAACCCAATCATTTTCCCTCTAAAACTTCTTGCATTGTCTCAAAATGAGCTTTTGGAGGAACATGTCACACTCAAACCATTAACAACAGGTTTATGTCATTTCTCAAGGTTAGATTTCCAGACACATTTTCAAAGAATTACATTGTTAAGAATCTCTTTTATGGGAGTATAGAGGAGACAGGTTAAGGCCTGGGCCAGTCATTTTTGTAGATCTTCTGTATGATAGATACTTTCTATGGATTTTCTTAATTTCCCCTAGCATTATAGACCACAATACTATCAGAAAGATGCCATTAGTCTTATTTTATATATAATCCATCTGAGGCACACAGGATCATCCATCCTGTAAGAAACAGAAGAAGGACTTTGAATCTTGACCTAAAATAACCATGTCTCCCATTGGGAAGTCTCATGGGCTTCCAGGCTCAAAGATTGATAGTCTTAACTTGCTGTATTTGCTTCATGGGTAGCTGTGAAGACAAGCGGTCAAAGGCCTCATGATTAAGCTGGTCCCCAAGTTCCTGAAATACTTTTGTAAAACCACAGACTATACAGTGGGGGAAAGGTCAGGGTAAGGGGTAAGAAATCAACAATTTCAGAGCCCACCTCATGCTGGCATATTTTAGACCTTTTAATCCTAATCATAGCTGATGGAGGCCAAACCTATAATCCCTGTTATACAGATTAGAAAGTAAACCAAGGACAAAGACTGTTAGCTTGTGTAATACTAATCCAAGCCTAAAACATAAGCTCCTTTTGAACAATCCTGCTGCTTTTTCAATGAAAACAACTCTTAATTTTGTAAGCATATGAAATCTGAACAGTTTAAAAATTAAAATGTGAGACCTGGAAAACATATCCAAGAGGAAAAAAAATCTTGGATAAGTTCACAGAGGACTGAAAACAGTGGGGAAGTCAGTGAGCTTAAAATTAGATCAGTAGAAATTATACAACCTGAAAAAAAGGGATAAAATATTTGAAAGATTTAAGAAGTCACAGTGACCTGTGGACAATGCCTAGAGTTCCATATGAAATCAAGAAAGACAATGGGGAATAAAATGTATTTGAAAAAATTATGATGGGAATTGACACAATTTGGTGAAAGACATACATTTACAGATTCCAGAAGCTAAGAAAATTCCAAGCAAGACAAAGACAAAATAAAGAAATCACACCTAAATACTGATGAATGTTAAAGTTAAAAAGAAAAATCTTGAAAGCAGTCAGATCAAGATGACCCATTGTATGTAGAATAGCAACAGTACAAATGGTGACTAAATTTTTATCAGAAACAACAGAAGCCGGAAGACAGTAGGAAAATACAGAAAGGAAAATAAAACCCTATCAATCCATAAATATATTTTTCGGGCTGAAGAGAAATGATGCCAGGTATAAAATCAACTCTATAGGAAAGAATGAAAAATATAATAAGTAGTAAATATGTGAGTAAATATAAAACACTTTTATTTCTATTTACTTGAAATATAAAAAAATTGTTTAAGGCAAAAATGATCACATTTTGAGGTTTAATGCATGTGTGTTTAATAATATGGCAATGATAGATGATCCCTGACTTCAATGTGGTTGTGCCCCAATAAACCTATGGTAAATGAAAAATATCCTAAGGTGAAAATACATCTGATCTACTAACCTGTGAAATATTAGAACTTAGCAAAACAGTTTGCTGTAGAGTATCAATTGTTTCCCTTCATCATGGCATGGCTAACTGGGAACTGTGTCTCACTATCACTGCCTAGCATCATGTGAGACAATCAGGAAAAGATCTAATAATTTGAAGTAGAGTTGCTACAGAATGCATTTTGCTTTAGAACCATTGTAAAGTAAAAAAAATGTAAGCCAGACCACAAGTTAAGAACCATCTGTGTAGCATAAAAGAGAGGGCTGGTAAAATAAAATATATGACATTATGCTTCTTTAATTTTATGTGAGGTGGTACAATATGAACTCTAAGAATACTGCAACAGGTTAATTATTTACATTCCAATCCCTAATGTAACCACTTAAAAATGCAAAATGGCATATCTATAAAGTCAATAGAGTAGAATGAAATTCTAAAATAAACTCATTTGACACAGAAGTCAATGAGGGAAAACAAAAAAAAATGTAAAAGAAGACCTTCAAAATAATAAAATGTTGGTATTAAATCAAATTTTATTGATAATAGACTATTGAATGCTAATAGACCACCCAAAGTACAGATTATGAAAATGTACAAAACAAGATCTAAATATAAATATTATAGCCAAATAGGCTAAAAGTTAAAGGATAGCTAAAGGTGCACCACCCAAACATTAAACATAAGAAAGGTGAGTGCTTATGTTTATATCAGGTTTTTTACTTGGTGGCTATAGGACACTGTACCTCTGCCTTACGTTATAGCCATGAACCCAATGAACATAATTCTTGCCCTTCTGGAATTCAAGTTATGGTGGTGTTGATAAAAAATAAACAAAATATAAACTATAGAGTATGTGAGATGCTATAGTTAATTTGGAGAGGCACAGTATAGAAATAGTTAAGAGCAGAGAATTAGAAGCCAAGATCCATTGCAATTCTGCCCACTTAAAAGCTGTGTTGGGAAGGGATAATAGGAAAAGATTGGTCAACATGTACAAAATTACAGTTAGATAGGGGGAGTAAGTTTTGGTGTTCTATAGCACAGTAGGGTGACTATAGTTAACAGTATTGTAGTGTGTATATGAAAATAGAAGGGAGGACTCTGAATGTTCTCATCACAAAGAAACTATAAATGCTTGAGGTGATGGACATGCCAGATACTCTGATCTGATCATTATACATTGTATACATGATTTGAAATAACACACTATACCCCATAATTACCTAACAATTAATATGCATCAATTTAAAACAAAAAAAACAAATGAATAAAAACCCCCTCTTTTCATAGTGTTACCAAATGGTTGCATATGAGCAAGGACCTGTAGGGAGTATGGACAAATAAAATACCTGAAATTTTCAAAGAGCACATTTAGCAGTTAAGTTAATGCTTTCCTGTGGTTCACAAATAAAAATTACAAATGTAGAAGGCAGCAGGAGTTGATTTGGTTACCTGCAATCTAAATCCATCAAATTCATTCCCTAAGCTTTCAGGCACTTAGAGTCATGTTGAATATTTGCCATACAATTCATATAAGGGCATAAAGCAAACCATTTTGAAAACAGGCAAAGGTTGTCCAGACCACTATCTTATCTCTAATGTGAGGTGGTATGATTGAAATACTGTTCCCACATCACTCATAGGGTCATAGAAAAATACCATGGCCAGAGGTAACTTGGCACAGAAATGAATTCATCTAAGATGTATTATCTTCCAATACTCCATTATGACCTCCAGCAGGAGGTCACATAAGAGACTATGCCAACACCAATAAGACAAATGGAAGTTTCTCGTGTCTTATTGAATATTTTTTCTAACATGTCATTAAATGTTGCTTCAAATATGCTTTTATTTGTTTCAAAATGCTAAAATGTGTGTACTTATCATATTCTCAGAAGGGTTGTATGGGGCACACAGGAGCTAAATTGATTATGTAAATAATGGAAGCAGACAGATATTAAAAATATAGGAAAATTCATTGCTACCACAAGTAAGTGCTCTCTCTAGTCTTCTTTTGCCCATTTACAAATTTTATTTTTAATTGACAAATACTAATTGTATATATTTATGGGGTATAACATGATGTTTTGATACATGTATACATTGTGGAATAATTAAATCAAACTAATTAACATATTTATGGACTCAACTACTTACTTTTTATGGTGAGAATGTTTAAAATATACTATTTTGGCACGAAATAGTTCATTTTTTCTCTTTACTGTAAGAAAAGCTATAGTAATAATAGTACAATAAAAAACAGCATTCTGTGTCATTTGGGCAGTCGTACAATAGGAGAGGGAAGTACAGTGGTGAACAGGATAAAGAAGATGCTACTCAGCTCCAGTCAGTCCTTTTCCTTGAGGGCATATGGGAAGGTATTCCTCCCATGTGGCCATGTGGCCGAACTTTCCACTTTTCAAGATAAAGCAGGGAGATGTGTGTGTGTGTGTGTGTGTGTGTGTGTGTGTGTGTGTGTGCGTGTGTGTGAGAGAGAGGGGGGGGAGAGAATCTTCCAATTTTTACATATTAGCAACTATCTAAAAATTAAACAGTGTGTAGACAAAATTGTATCCCTTGAATCATCAGTTTTTACCTTCTAATTGTTGTAAACTGATATTTATTGAAAGATACAACATCTAAAACCAGATAAATAAAATCAAGATGAAAGAGATATGATTAATATTTCACAAGTATCTTTATATAAACAAAGTCCAATTAAAGATTTAAAAGTAGAAAAAAAGGGAATTAAATCAACAGCAAAAACACAAAGAAACTGACCTTACATGCTTTGTCCAGATATAGGAAACAAGAAGTTATTTATTACTTGATTTATTATGGACATTAATGGAAATGTTTACCAAAAAGTTTCAACGATCAAGGTTAAATATAATATCCAATGAGAAAAATGGGGACACTATGGTCAGGCCCCAAGAGCCTTCCTAAAATAAGAACAGCTGTTTTTGCCTGCCACACTAATACCAGTTTATTTTATTTTACAGGGATTTTCAGTTTATATGGACTGTTGTTGTATGATCGTGATCTCTTATGGCAATGAGTAATGATCTAAATTCCATACATCAAGAAACCCTGGGCATAGAACATATTTCACAGAGAAGACAGGGAGTAAGTAGTCTTTTCTTCATGCAAATCTCAGTTACAACTTCACATAGTGAAGGAGGAAATGTCAACCGGATGTCTAGGACTCAGAATATTACTACTAGTCTTTGCTGAGCTTTGAATACTATTTTTAAAATCCTATTAATGTGAAAAAAACAGTACTCAGTTTAACAGCATTTGTGAAGTTTTATCTGTTAATATGTGGATAGTGTTTCAAGAGAGAGAAATCTACTTATCATTTGACTTTGAAAAGATACCCACCAATGGAAAATATCTCTTTGTCAAAACTAGGCAGAAAGCATACAGAATACATAATTTCCTACTGAATGATTTTTCTCAAAATTCAATATTTTTATTTTAATCCAAACACCAATATGAGACTGCACAACAATATGTTTGCTTATGGATAGTGTAAATTCAAATCATACAAATTAAGAACAAAATTAGGTTGCTTTGATTCCTAGATAAGGAATATGTGACAAAAAAGTCCCAGAACCATTGTAAATACTCTGATTTAAGCTCTCAAAATAAATATGACTGAATACAAAGGAATACTTGTTCTCCTGTTGAGACAATCCATTTTCACACACTGGGAAAAGAAATGATTTGACAGAGGGTGTTATTTTAAAGTGAAGAGGTGAATATCTACATGGAAAGGCAATAGACTTTTCAGTTGAAAAGATGAACTTACACACTGAGAAATAAACTGAGAATTCTGATTTGATAATCTTTTAGCACAGTGGTGCCAAAGTTTGCCCACCATGCACTCAGATGTACAAAACTATGTAGCACCTTTATCTCTGCGTGACTTTACAGATTGTCTTCATTGGCTCTGTCTGCATCTTCACTATCTGTGTCTTGTTGAGAATACACAGAGTTTTTCTGGTTGACCTTGCCCTCCATTTTGACATTCTGCATTACAGGTTTGGGCATGTGGGTGTTTGTGGAGTGGACAGACAAGGAACAGTGGTAGTTTGTCCCTGTGGTGGTAAGCAGCTCCCCGCACTCATGAATGCTGAGGTATAACAGATATTGACCATGACCTTTTTCCTGGGTCCCCAACTCTTTAATCACCACAATGTTTTCAAAACTAGTACATTACCTCTTTATTGTCATATATGCATATATATAATATATGTCAAAATAAATGTAAAATAATGACATAAGAAATAGATTATTGCTAAGTAGCAAAAATTCTGCCTAACCGCATTTTAAAGGAGAATATCAGAGAAATTATACAAAGTGTTTGGAATGTACTATATGGCCTTTAAGATATCAGAATTGCAATTCCCAGAATCATTTCTTCCATAAATGAGGGTATTTGGGTGTAAAATAAATAGCATAACTATATTAAAGATACACAAGACATACACTGTACAAACACTTATGTAATTTATGATCTTGGGACTTTTTTTTTTTGGTACTGGGGATTGAACTCCGGGTACTTAATCACTGAGCCACATCCTCAGCCCTTTTTTGTATTTAGGGTCTCACTGAGTTGCTTAGAGCTCGCTAAATTGCTGAGCTGGCTTTGAACTTCTGAATCTCCTGCCTCAGCCTCCCAAGCTGCTAGGATTACAGGCGTGCATCATCACTTTCATATCTTGGGACAATTTCTTAGCATATGTTTCCTGACGGAGTTTGAAAGAGGAGAGGAGATATATGCATTTCCTTTTATTATTTAATGCTTTATCCTGTCAAATTTTTTACTCTTCAGTGTAACAGAGAAATACACGTTCACTGTAACATGCAGAAAGGAAGTGCAGTCATCTTTCTTCAAGGGAACATGTTTATAAGAAGTTGGAAATGGGTATCTGGGCATCAGAGATAAGAACGAGGTGGACAAATAGACTCCACCTGGAGGTGCCCCATGAATGTGTACTGAATAAACAAAAGATGGTGAAGGACTCAGCTCTGGGAGTTGTTATCAACAAATGAAATTGCATAGACACTTTTAGTTTTGCCTCCCCGTGTGAAAATTTTAAATATATTTAGGAATATTCATTGCATATTTTTTTTTATCTCAGCAAAAATCGATGCTTTTCTATTGCAGCAAAGATAGACTAGTGAGCTTGTCGCCACCAGTTGGTCAAAGTTAGAACTACAACTCTAGATATCTTGGAGGCCCTTATGCAAGGAATCGGGAGAGGGAGGGAATCTGACAGGATAACGCAATAATAATAAAAGGAAATGCATATATCTCCTCTCCTCTTTCAAACTCCATTAGGAAACGTATGCTAAAAAATAGTCTCAAGATCTGGAAGTGATGGTGCATGCCTGTAATCCCAGCAGCTTAGGAGACTGAGGCAGGGGAATCAGGAGTTCAAAACCAGCCTAAGACCTGACCCCACAAACCGGGCTTGCTGGAGACTTAAATGACACAGGCAGCCTTTCCTGCAGAATCAGTTGCTGCCTGGCTCACAGCTCCTGGCAGGAAGTTCCATTCCTGTCTTCTCATGAAAAGAAAACAGTGTTAGTGTATCTGAAGGAGGTGTGTGTGTGTGTGTGTGTGTGTGTGTGTGTGTGCGCGCGCGCGCGTGCCTGTGTGTAGGTGAGGGAGGTTATTTTGTATTCTTGGTCATATCCTTTTAGACACATTTGCTTTATAACATGAACCTACTCATACATATCTGTTATTATCAACAATTAATGTGACTGAACATACTGTACATATGGCATGTAATTTGCCTTTTAAAAAATAAACTGTTAACTATGAATTCTTTTACAGGCTAGTAGATTTATATGAAATTAGTTCTGAAGTCAAATCATAACAAGTTTTTTTCCTCACTTACAAAATTTGTTGCTTTCCTAAATCACAAAACTAAAATATGTTTGCAATTGAAAGAAATCAAACAATAAGACTTGTACATGTGGAAAGTAAAATAATCCTGTATCTACTTCCTCTCTCCTACCTAAGATATCCGTTGTTAATCATGTGGGGCATAATATATTGATGATCTTTTTTCTCCAAAAAGAGAAAATGTTTGTGAGAATATATTTATATGGGAATACATGTATAGATGTATACACACATATATTATAAAAATGTGATGACTCTAAACTGTATATGCAACTTACCATTATTAGCTCAGGATAAAGTTACTTTGACTTTTATTTTTGTGTTCATTTTTGTTGGACACGTCATAGTTTAATTGCATTTGCATAATTTTCTATGAGATTTACATTTTTTTATGTATTTTTCTTTCTCTTGGTTAAAAGTCTCTGATATACAAAGTGTTTTCTGAGGTATATGTGAAAATTTCCCCCACAATTTTTATATATCTTTTAAATTTTAAATGTAATTGATTTTTTTAAGAGAGAGAGAGAGAGAGAGAGAGAATTTTTAATATTTATTTTTTAGTTTTCGGCAGACACAACATCTTTGTTTGTATGTGGTGCTGAGGATTGAACCCGGGCCGCACGCATACCAGGCGAGCACACTACCGCTTGAGCCATATCCCCAGCCCAAAATGTAATTGATTTTTATAATGAATAAAACAATATAGTTCATTGTCAAAGTTTCAAAGAATTGGAGGAGTGCAGAGATTGCCATTTTCTGGGAAGATTTAAGGTAGAGATCATTCAAAGCCCAGGAAGACAACACAGTGGGCAAAGCTTGGGTTTCAGAGTCTATGTGCACATACACTATGTGCATGGCATAATTCAGGAACAAAACCATAAAAGTTTACAATGGCCAGTTCATATTCTCTGGAAGCTATCCTCCGCAATGAAGGTTGCTAGGAATACCATGTGGAGGTGAAAAAGCTGAATCTCTTACTTGCTATTTTCCTAGAAATGTGGTTTATCCTTGGCAATCTTGATGCTGATCATCAGTGAATTGGAAATAAGGGTGCTTTCTTCACACAGTTGTTTTGGGGAAACAACAACAACAACAAAAAACCCATGGAGGCTTTACTGATTACTGTCTCTGCCCGACCCTGCCTTCTCTCTCATGCAATAGAGATGACTGTGATAGAAACTAAATAGCATAACTCTCAGAAATTGGGACCCTGAAAGTAGGGAGGCAAATATGTGCAAACTCTCTTGATGTATTAGCCATGATGACTCTAGTTTTGTAGGATAAATTACCTAAGGGGCTTGGGAATACAACAAAAAATTGTCATACCATTTTCTGCCATCTAACATGCTTTCCTGCCCTTGGCATTTTGCTTTTTATATTGTAAGAGAAGAAAGACTGTAAGAGACATAAGAGAAGGGCCGGCTGGGGTTGTGGCTCAGTGGTAGAGCACTTGCCTAGCATGTGTGAGGCACTGGTTTCAATCCTCAGCACCACATAAAAATAAATAAGTAAAATAAAGGTTAAAAAAAGAATGCTTAAAAAAGAGTTATAAGAGTAGATTCCCTTTCAAGGAAGAGACAGTACAGGGAACCAATCCTAATAGCAGATCTGCAGGAGAGAAGGCTACAGTAAGGGAATACCTGTGACCTGACCTGTTTGTAATTACATCACTTCCCCAGAAGTAGAAGGTTATTCCTTGGAAATTCATGATGAAATTACCAATGTCCACGTGGGGGATCTATGCTGTCCTATTCATCTATGAATAGGACATCTATGACTGGTCCCCTCATACTTTAGAGAGAGTGACATTACAACATTCACTGATTCAGTCTGTAGTCCCACTGCACACTGCAACTCCATTGCCTCAACCCCAAATCATGTACCCCCACTAGCACTCTCAACACAGTATGATTCTCTAAATACTCTGTAAAGGCTAAATACTGTTTTGTTTGTTGATCTGCATTGGTGGTTTTCAAAGTGTGGTCCTCAGACCAACACCAGCAACAGCTGGGAACTTTCTAGAAAATACTAATTTTTAGGCTCCATTCCAGAACTGCTGAATCAGAAATTCTTGGGATGAGTTCTAGCAATCCTTTAATAAGCCTATCATGTGATTCTGATGTAAACTGAAATTTGAGACCCATACTCTGAAAATTCTTTAAATAATATAGAAAATGTAAAGTGTTAATTGCTGAGTTAATTAATTAATAATTATTTTATTTCACTTTTTTTTTCATAACTTCCAAAGTAGAATTTGTTGGTTTTACCAAATGAATATCTTTACATGGAAAAATAAGATTGAAATTGGTGGTCAGTGCCATCTGGTGATCAAACTTAGAATTGCAGCTTGGCTCCCTGGCTATTCTTGCCTCCAAGAGTCCTAGAATTAGAGTAAGTTATACTCCATGTATGCTTAATATGTCAAAACACACTCTGCTGTCTTGTATATCTAAAAAGAACAAATTTTAAAAAGAGACTTAGGAAATATAGAGGGGGAGAAAGAGGACTATCCTCAAGGAAGCTCAGAGGAGAAACTTTCTGGAAGTTGTATGACAAAGGAAGCATTAGGTGATGATGCAGACAGGGCCCACAGACATTTAATCTTGTGATACAATATTTCCTTAGGCTCCTCTCTCCGATTCAATGTAGTTAAGTTAATGTGCATGTGTGGTTATAAATATCAAGCTCCTTTTTATGTTACAATATATTTAGCATCTTTTACTATCCATATATTTTTGCAGCATTAGTTTTAGAAATCAAACTACAATCAGTTTTATCATATGCTGGCATAGTTTTATCTTAGTAATTTGCTAATTAAAATTCTGTGTAAGTGTTCTCTTAGCCCTTGGCAAAACTGCAGAAGGATAAATGTAAAGGAGGCATTATCTTTGCCTACTACCTTATTGTATCTTGCCTCAAAATAATCACTCAATTGATTTTTAAATACTTTCCAGATGTTTTATGTGGGTTTCTTTATATTTAAAAATATAATAATAGGGGCTGGGGTTGTGGCTCAGTGGTAAAGCGCTTGCCTAGGACATGTGAAGCCCTGGGTTTGATCCTCAGTACCACATAAAAATAAATAAAATAAAAGTATTGGGTCCAACTACAATCAAAAATATTTTTTTTAAAAATATGTATATTCTTATGAAAATATGTATTCTTCAGAAATCAGATATCTTTGTACAACATGTTCTGTATATTGCTTATATATTTATATAACTCAGTGCTTTTATTATATTTCTTGAAGTTTTGGTGTGTTTGAGCAATTTAACATATGTCGATTGCCATTCATTTTTCTTTTTTAAATTACCTGTTGTCATAGGTGAACATGACTCTTTTGGCTAGTCTGATTTCCCTTTGTCAGGCAGATTAATTATGTCTGTAAATTATGTTACAAATGTGTCCAATTCAAGCACTTCTTCTAGTATCCTAATATGAACGGACACTTTATGAATGGTCTCCTGGGAAGGGGTACTCTGAACATTCATACTGGACTTATCACTGCTGAGATGTGTATAAGGGAGATGACATATACTGGTTTTACTTACTTTTGAGATCCTGACCACTGCTGTAGGAATATTACACTTGTGTACATTGTGACCTCTTTGTTATGACCCTAGACACTTTTGCTCACCAACACTGTGAGATATGAACAGGGTTGTAGCCACTTAAATACAGTATCTCTTACTATGAATTATATATTTTAAAAGAATAAAGAAGAAAGAAATAAATGGTTATTTCAGAATGGGGTAATCATTGTTTATTGAAAAGTATTTCATAATCAGTATTTTGAAAAGATATTTGGGGGTTAATTCATTTTGCCAAATGCAAGCCTCAGGATATTAATCATCCTGCCTGCCCTCCCACCCCAACAGAAAATATTAATAATAATTTGATGTATATTCATCTGATTTTTGTGTATATCTTAATATAATACAGATATATTTATTCAAATGTAAGTCCAATATTCTTTTATAAACTTGTGACTGCCCTATAAATATTGTGTCGATATTTACCTGTTTCATGTAGTCTGAGAGCTTATTTAGCATTTAATCAGTTCTATCATTGGGCATGTTTTCAAGTGTTTTATTGGGATTTTATATTATATTTTATGTGAATACTCTGTTGTAAGTTTTGGCCTATTTCTCTGTTATGAGTTTGAGGATATTAACCTCATATCTGTAGTAAAAGTTGCAAATATTTTTATATACTTTGAATTTTTAAATTTTGCTAAGCATTTAGTAATTTCTAGGTAGATGATAGGTAAATGGGTAGATGATAGATAAGCAGTAAAGCTCATCATTAAAGAAAAATCCTAATCAATACTCCTAAGTTCATTGATTGTCTTCCAAGATAACAGAGCATAAAAATATTGGTTCTGTGTAATTACAGGTTTTGAATTCCTGATAATTAATTGACAAGATTCTTTCTCCAGGAAATTTGCTTAACTTCTCAGTTTTATTTTAGGTAATTTCTTGTCCCCTTATTTTCCTCCTTGTTTGAACAATTTCCATCTAAGACTTTTTAGATAAGAGTATAAATGTGAACAAAATAATATCCGTGCCCAATGCAAAACCACAGGATCTTGGGTGAGCCTCTTCTACACTGGCCTCAGCCTTAACACAGAAGAACACTCAAATTAAAAACAGTTAGTTGTTAGGGGTGCAAGATTTGGGATGAGACAGAGGGATTTGACCTAGGAACCCTCTGTTGTGGGATTTGTGATCTTGAATAAGTAATTTACTTTCTTTACTCTCTGTAAAACAAGTATACATTACATTTATTATAAAACAAAACAAAAATTCCTCTTGTGCTAAAGGGGAATTGTAATGGTACCTGCCCCCTTGAGGTTGTGGTGAAAATTAAACGAATGACTACATTGAAGGCAATCAGAGCAATGTCTAGCACCTTCTAATATTAAGTGTATGCTTGCATCATTCATTATGATTACCAGGACCCCTCCCAGCCATTCAAAAGATAAATCATTGGGGTTTGCATTGCCAGGCAGTGCAATTATTTGGTAGTGGGGCAATTTCATCATTGTTGAGAACAGACTGATTGATGTACATTGCCATCCAGTGCATTCAGAGGCATAGTTCAAGAAATTGGACAGGTGCATAAAAATCAAAACTCAATATTTTTCCCATGTCACATGATTTAATATTAAAAGTCAACAGGAGAAGGATAGCATAAAATTACATATACATCATGGTTCCATGAAATTTGGATGTAATATATATACCATGTATTAGCACATATTCAAAGAAACAAAAAATAAAGGAATGAAACACAACAAATATTAATTTTTTTTCAGTGATGGTGGAAGTGCTGGTTATTGTATAATTAACCATATTTTAATCAGTTGGTAAAATGAGTATACATCAGATTTATAATAAAAACTAACCTCTAAAATCTTTGATACTTATCAAACATACCAAATATACAAGTGTTACAGAGAGCTATAAAATGAAGGTTTATGTACCCAATACTCATACTAAGTAATAAACTTGACAAATGCTTTGGGCCCTTCCCCTAAATTGTACATTGTCTTTTCCTTTACCCTGAAGATATAACATAACCAGAATAAGTTGTTCATCCTCTCCACAAGTTGCTTTATATTTGTATTGTGAATGGAAAGATCCTTAAAATGTTATATGTATATGTTTTATATTTATTTATTTATTTATTTCATACTATAGGTGTTCTTATCTTTCATTTGATAATTTTATTTAACATTACATTTTCTGAGATATCTAGATAGATAGATAATCTCCTTATTTTTATAGGTCTGGGACATTCTTTCTCTCTGCTATGTAATATTATACTCAAAGAATTCATCTAAATGTATTATTTGGATAACTTTGATGGATGTTTTGGTTTTTCATTCTTTTACAAACAATACAACAATGAATATTATTATATATGAGTCAGGCCATGTGCCCACATGCCAGATATTCTATAATTACCTGTTACTCAAAGTACAATCCATTAAATAGCAGCTTCAGAATTACTTGGTTTATTAGGGTTCTCCAGAGAAACAGAACCAATAAGGTGTGTGTGTGTGTGTGTATTTATTGGGAGTTTGCTCATGAAAGAATGGAGCCAGGAATGTCCCAAATCTGCAGAGAAGTCCAGCAGACTGAACACTGAACAAACAGCTCCAATTGGAGGCAGTCTGTAGCAGAATTCTCTCTTCCTTGGGGTAAGTCAGTCATTTCTTCCTCCAATATCTTTGAAGGAGGTTGGATGAGGCCCATCTATACTAGGCAGGGTAATCTGCTTTACTCAAGGCCTGCTGATTTAAGTGCTGATTTCATCTAAAAATGCCATCACAGAAACATTAAAAATGTTCGACCAAATATCTGAGTATTGTCACCTACCCAAATTGACCTATAAAATTAAGTATCACACCTGGATCCTGTTACAAATGTAGATTTTAAGGCCTTGGCACAACTTTCCCAACCCCCAGAAAGTGTGCCTCCTACCATTTCATCATCACATTCCTTTGATGCAGTTTAGGATGCTAAAACACCCAGACACTTTCTCTGTGTTTTTTTTTTAATATTTATTCTTAAGCTTTAGGTGGATACAATATCTTTATTTTATATTTATGTGGTGCTGAGGATGGAACCTGGTGCCTTGTACATGCTAGGCGAGCACTCTACCACTAAGCCACAACCCCAGCCCCAACTTTCTCTATGTTTTTATATTCTGGTGAGGGTGGGAACTAGTGTCTAACATTTCCTGTTCTGGGTCTGAGTTTCGTGCCTTTGTATGTTCACTGTGGGAGTGAAGGGTTCACAACTACCTTCTGGTTTTCTCCAGTAGACAGGTTATGGGAGGGTATAATCACAAGGGGTGATGTGTGAAGGGGAAGTCTGTGTGGAGGGGAATAATGCTAAGCCTTCTGAGAAGCAAAATAGGAGGAAAGGAATCCATGTTTACAATGATAATCAGCAGTTAAGCATAGGGCTGAGGGTTGGAGCTATGGGCAGCGTCCCAGGAGTATGGGGATCAGTTCAGAAACAGATTTTGGAACAAAGAGTTAGGAGTGACGAGTAATAAGCAGGACCCAGGGGTATTCTGAGGAGAGGCACACAATTGGAGTGAGTTCTGGAAAAGAGCATCATCAGGGCCACTGTCCCTGGTGTTCCTGTAGCCACTCCTGGGTCCCCTTCCCCACAGAGGCTGCTGGGCCCTGATGGGTCATGGGCGGAAGTCTACTACCTACCCTCACATGTAACCTTTGTAAGAGGTGCACTTTTTTGGAGGTGTCCATGAACTTGATGCTTTTGTACGTGATGGACAGGAAGGGAAGTGACATATGGGAAATAATACCACTATTAGATCTAAGCTCATGTGAGTTCTGTAGTTTCAGCATCTTTCTCACCTTATCCCTAAGCAGACTGTTTAAGGACCCAGGGAAATGAACAGAGGAGCTGTAGATGGACCTTGCTGGCCACAACTGCCATTTGCTGACTCCTACACTAATCAGTTCTCTCACCAGACACTATATGCAATTAACCCCAAATTAACAATGTCAAGAATAAAAGAAAATCATCACATATTCCTATAAAATCGATAGCATGTGTGATTGTAAACAACTTTGTGTCAATAATGGATATAAATGGGTACATGCATGATGAATCTCTCTAAAATATTTATCTCTATATAAAATATTTATATGTGTAAATATGTATGTATATAGGATGCAATTGTTCTGTGTGGGCACTAAAAATAAATATGCTTAAGTAGATGTTCATAAACAATGTATAAGTATACCTGCTGTCCCCAAACCACAAATTTCAGTAACAATATTAGAATCATCATTTACTCTTCCAAGAAATATCCTAAGGGAATATTTGTAGATAGAAGTGTGTGCGTGTTTGTGTGTGTACATATTTATATACCAACTCACCTGGGGGGCATCTCAGGGTTAGCATTTGTTTGCCTTGTGGCATGGGCCTAATGATAGCTGTGGGAATTAGCAGGTGGGTGAGTGGAAGGAAACCATGTTTTCTGATCTGGCTAGGGAAGGAGTTTGAGGATGTGGAAGCCTGATGGTAGAGGAAGTAGAGGAGCCATGCCATGGTTTCCATGGCTCCTGCCTACTAGGGAACCCAGGTAGCTGAGAGAGCCTGAGTTGAGCCACACACTGCGATTGTTCAATACCATGTGAGGCCATCTCTATCCCTTCCTATGAGGCCAAGAAGTATGTGGTGTAATCTCTGCTCCCAATGTAAGAATGCCAAAGTTTAGTGAGTTACAGGAGCTTGGCTCTGACCACTGAGGTCCTATTTGGAAGAACAGTTGTCATTATTCTTTATGTAATGCCAACTGTTGCCTCAGTACCAATTTTTCATAAATCCACACTTCAATATCTGGCTCCCTATTGGAAGCATATATCAAAAATCCAAAAGTGTCAAGTGGTAAGAAATTATTTCCGCCAAACACACAAGAAGTACAGGCAATTATTGCCAACTGGTGGTGCTTCACCCATGTCATTTATAGGATAACAACTTGAAAATCTTGTACTGTTATTATTTTAATTTAAAAAATTATGCCTGTTTTCTAAAGTGCAAGCATTCCAGAAGTGTGAAGAATATAGTATGCAGATGGCATGTTCAACACTTGCATGGAATTTGGAACTTCTAACTGCCAGTCAATAGGAATATCCCATAGGACCACACCATTGTTGTTATTTGTCAATGAACACAACACATGTGGTTAAAGCCACTCAAGATCATGGCCCTGAGCACCTGCTATCAGCTCTGTGAGGGATGCACTGGGCGGACATGCTGATTCTTCCCCTGCAAGTGCTGACTGCAAACTCCTCCCAGAGCACCTTCAGGAAAGGGAAAGGGTGGAAAGTTGGGTAGGGAGACAGATGGAAGGGTGGGAAAAGCTGTGGAAAAGCCCATTTCCCATTTACCTATGTGCATCTCACAAAGCTAAGCATGGTGCGGTCTATGAAAATGCTCACATGATTAGGAATGAGAAGTAAAATATGTGAGCCCTCACCTACCTAATTTCCTTCCTTCCATCCGTCCACAGCCTCTGATATCCAGGAAGCATCCTTTGATAAGTTTCTGTTGTGCCAAGTCACACCCTTGCTTCTGAAGAGCGCTGGGTAGAGCATCTCACAGTCTCAACATCATAAAAGGCCAACATGGTATATACGTGTGTCCTTTCTCATGAAAATTTATTTACAAGTACCCATGGAAGAAAGCCTAAAAAGATCTGCTTAAGGACAGCCAGGACAGCATCCCTCACAGAAGTGATATTGATGTTCTCTCTTCATGTTCTTGAAGGCCTTCAGCCACTTATTTTCACATTCAAATAACAATAGCACAGACTCTCATATCATGTGGTCAGTTCTGTTGGATCTTTCCCAATGACTGGCAGTTAGCAGTTTCAAATTTCAGGCAAGTGTTGAACCAAATTTATTCTCCATACATCTGGTGGGAGCAGGGGTGCCCAAGTCCTCACTGGCTTACAGCTATGGCAAAGAAGATCAATCCTGGGCACAACAACATGTAAAGTAGAATATCAATCTTTATTATGAAAATAAACAGCCACCTTCAATGGGGAAAACAGAACAACTGGCCCTTTGGAAGGTTAACTTTGGCTTCTTGGTCAGCTAGATCTCCAAAGCATCATAAACTTAAGTTGGTGACAGAGAAACAATGATGTGGATGAAAAGGAGGATGGCATTCAAGGGCTCCTTTCAGGGTAACTGTTTGAAGGCCTCTTCTGGGATCTTGCCCTCCATCTGGATGGAAGGAATTGGAATGTCAGAAGAGCTAGGTGCCCTGAGTTCCATCCACCCAATCTCTACTTTACTGAAGGCCCACAGACATACATTTTTTACCCTCTTGGTCCCCAGGTCTCACCTGAAGCATAATGAAGACCTGACCAGCTCTGGTGTAGTTCCACTCATTGTCTTCAAGGCACCTTCAGTGAGAGAAGAACAGGTGATCTCCATTATTACCATAGTACAGACATGCTGGCCACAAAACGCCATCTCTTAACCTATGCTGCTCTTTTTCTGGGATGCATGTACCAGAATGAAGACCACTGTAATGATGAAAAAAGACCTTGTGAAAACCAAAATGTCTGTCACTAACATTCATGCTCACCCAAATTCAAAGCAGAAAAATAGGGATGTTCAAAAGCATCAATCATACTGATAAAAAGATGCTCAAGAATATAACAAATTGAAATTCAAAAATAAAGAATTCCAATCCCTTTAAAATTGTAGATAAAAGACACATTTACTCTCTTCAGGTGTATAATTTAATGGTTTCTAGCATATTCACAATATTGTGTGATTTCCTCATCTATCAAATTCCTCAAAAAGAAACTCTTAACTGTTAGAGATAACTATTCTCCCTCTTCTCCCAGACCCTGGCAACAACAACTCTGCCTTCTATCCTGGACATTTCATATAAGTGGAATCATACCATGTGTCTTTTTGTGACTGATTTCTTTTACTTATTATATTTTCAAGGTTCACCTATGTTATAGCATGTATCAGGACTATATTATTTTTAATGATTGAATAAAATTCTAGTGCATGTATGTACCACATTTATTTGTTTGATCATCAGGTAAAAGACCCTTGAGTTCTTTCTACTTTTCATCTATTAGAAATAATGCTGCTATGGACATACAAATTTTTGAAAAAACATACATTATCATTGCGCATAGTATATGCTTAGGAATGGGATTACTGGGCCACTCCATGTTTAAAATTTTGAGGAACCACTAAAATGTTTTAATGGTAACAGCTTCACTTTACATTCCCACCAGTAATTTATGAGGTTTTTAGTTTTTCTACAACTTCACGAGCATTTATCTTCTTTTTCAACTATTAAAGTCATTTTTGTGTGAAGCAGTATTTCATTATAGTTTCAATTTGTATTTCCCTAATGACCAATGATGTTGAGTATGTTTTTATGTGATTTGCTTGGTCATTTATATAACTTCTTTGGAGAAACATCTATTCCAATGATTTCCCCACTTTCAATTTTTTTTTTTGTCTTGTTATTGTTGAGTTGTAAGTGTCCTCCATATATTCTGGATAGTACTATTTACTTCCAAACATTTTCTCCCTTTCTCTGGGTTGTATTTTACTTTCTGGATATTGTCCTTTGGTGCAAACAACTTTTTAATTTTCATGAAGTTAACCATATCTATTTTCTTCAGTTGCTTGAGCTTTTGATATCATATGAAAGAAACTATTGCCTAATCCAAGATCATCAGGATATAAACTTCTATTTCCTTCTCAGAGCTTTTTAGTTTTAGTGTTACTTTTAGATCTTTATATTTGATCCTTTGAGTCAATTTTTGTATGTGGTAAGTGGAAGGGTTCAAAATTTTTTATCTTACAATTTTATATACATATAATTATCTATTTGTCCACCGAATAGATGCACCATTTATTTTAAGGAAGAGTATTCTTCATTTTTTTCAAAATTCTTTAAAAAATATTTTTTAAGATTATAAAAATCATAAAAATTAAGATTGCAAGGTTGTAGCTCAGTTGTAAAGTGCCTGCCTAGCATGTGTGAGGTACTGAGTTTGATTCTCAGCACCACATATAAATAAATAAAAATAAAGTTCTATCAACAAAAATAATTTTTTAAAAAAATCAATTGAAAATGGGAGTTCATAATAACCCACTTGAATCAAAGTGTGAAATATGATATATCAAGAACTATGTAATGTTTTGAACATCCAACAATAAAAATTAAAAAAATAATAATAAATAAATAAATAAATAAATTGACCATAAATGTCAGGGTTTATTTTTGAATTCTCAATTTTATTGCATTGATCTACATATCTATTCACATGCCAGTACCATGCAGTGTTTTAAATTTTTATTTTGGTTTGTAGTGCTGGGGATTGAACACAGGGCCTCTCTTATGGTACACAAGCACTCTCACTGAACTGCATCCCCAGTCCACCCTGCAGTTTTGATTACAGTAACTTTGTACTGTTTTGAAACAGGGAAGTATGAGATTACTAATTTTCTCTTCTCTCTAAAGACTACTGTGGCTATTCTGAGACCATGTTTTGAAGTCAGGTAGCATAATGCCTCCTGCTTTGTTCTTTTTGCTCAAAATGGCTTTGGCTATTTTTGTGTTTGTGTGTGTGTGTGTGTGTGTGTGTGTGTGTGTGTGTGTGGTTCCATATAAATATTATATGTTTTTTTCTAGTTCTGTGAAGAATTCCATTGACATTTTAATGATTTTTTAAAATATTCTTTTAGTTGTCAATGGACCTTTATTTTTTTATTTTCTTATATGTGGTGCTGAGGATCGAACTCAGTGCCTCACACATTCCAGGCAAGTGTGCTACCGCTGAGCTACAGCCTCAGCCCTCCATTGACATTTTAATAAACATCACACTGAATCCATAAATTGCTTAGGGTTAGCATGGGCCTTTTAACAATATTGATTCTTCCAATTCATGACACAGTATGTCTTTCCATTTTCTTTTGTCCCCTGAACCTTTCATAAATGCTTTATAATAACCATTGTAGAGATCATTCACCTCTTTGGTTAACTGTATTTCTAGTTCTTTTAATCTTTGTAGCAATTGTAAAAGGTATTCCTTTCTTGATTTCTATTCTGTATAACTCACTACTGGTATATAGCAACACTATTGATTTTTTATGTTGATTTTGTATCCTGTAACTTTGCTGAATTCATTTATTAGTTCTAATTTTTTGTTGAGATTTTGGGTTTGCTACATAGAAGGTCATGTCATCTGTAACTGTGACATTTTGATTTCATTTTTTCCCAATTTTTCTTATTTTTAATTATTTTATTTTTATTAGTATGTATTATTTGTACCTATTAATAGAGTTCAGTGTAATACTGAACAATACATATTTTATGTTTCAAAGGTGATTTATTTATTCATTTGTATGGTGCATATTAATTTCACAAAATGGTAGATTTCATTGTGGCATATTGGTGCACAAATAAATATATAATTTGATCAACTCCACTTCCTGATAGCATCCCAACATCCCATCTCAGCTCCCCTGATTCTCTTCCTCTACCCTACATGTCTCTCTTCTACTTTCATGGCATCCCTATTTTCCCCCTCCAGTTTCCACAGATGTGGGAAAACATGATAGCTTTCTTTTTGAATATGACTTATTTCACTTTGAATTATAATCTCAGTTCCACTCATGTACCTGCAAGTTACATAATTTTGTTCTTTTTTATGGTTGAATAAAACTCCATCATGTATACACCACATTTTCTTTATCCATTCACCTGTAGACAGATACCTAGGTTGGTTCCATAACTTGGCTATTGTGAATTGTACTGCTATAAACTTGGGTATGTATATATTTCTAAAATATGCTGACTTTAGTTCTTTTGGATCAATACCAAGGAGTGGTAAAGCTGGATAATGTAGTAGTTCTATTTTTAGTTTATTAAGGAACCTCCATACCAATTTCCATAGTGGCTGTAGTAATTTACATTCCCACTAACAGTATATAAGATTCTTTTTTCACCATATCCTCACCAGCATTTATTGTAATTTGTATTCTTGATGGTTGCCATTCTAACTGGAATGAAATGGATTTGATTTACATTTACTTGATTGCCAAAAATGTTGAATATTTTTCATGTAATCATTGGCCATTTGTACTCTCCTTTTGAGACATATTTGTTTAGTTCATCTCTTAATTGATTGCATTTTTAATGTTGAGATTTTTGAGTTCTTTCTATGTTCTGGATATTAGTCCTCTGTTGGAGGAGTAGCTGGCAAAGAGTTTCTCCCATTGAGTAGGTTCTCTTTGATATGCAGAAACTTTCAGTTTGATGCCATCCCATTTATTGATTCTTTCTCTTATTTCCTGAGTTATAGGGATACTATTTTGAAGTTTTGCCTGCACCTATATTGAAGTATTTCCACAGTTTTTTTCCCTTCTGTCAGTTTCAAAATTTCTGGTCATGTACTTAAAGAATTAAGACCATTTACATTCACTGTTAATATACAGAGGTATATGTTACTTCCTGTAATTGTGTTTTATTTCTAAGGTTTGAATCATTTCTATTTCTCAGCAGCTTATTTATTTTTCTAATGTGATTTATTCTTTCTCCTCCATTCTGCTCTTCTCTGTGTAGGATTCTTTGAGTATGTTCTACAATGCTAGTTTAATGATTATGAACTCCTTTAGTTCATGCTTATTTTGGAAGGTTTTTATTTCTTCTTTGATTTTGAATAAAGTGAAAAATTAAGTATTAAAGGAAGAAAGATTTCCATTAAATGATATAGGGCATGACAAGGAAAAGTAAAGAGGAAGTTAACAAAAAAGGCAGAGGAAAAGGCAGAAGAGAGACTAAAACAGATAATGTGAGCAGACACAGAGAAAAAAAGAGGGCAGAGTATAACAATGAGAAAGACAGAAGAGTAAATCCAATTAATACATTAAAATACATAAAATTGGAATAAAGTATGCAATATCAAAAAATGAGGAAAACTGTGAAGTCAACACAGAAGAAAATAACAATGAAATAAAAAACTTACATTAAAGATTCTAAAAATATTCCTTGCTGAGTTATTTAACATGGAGTGATCTCTTACTGGGGGTATATCTCAGAGCCAAGGCAGAGATGTGTTACACAGTTCCTTGGCATGTCTAGGCACCTAATTGCTCTTTGAAGAGTTATAAGGAGTGCCCCCTGATTATCTGTGGTCTAGAATTGTTCATTCATCCTGATGAATTGACTGGTTCATCATTATATAATGACCTTCCTTGTTTCATTTTACTGCTTTTGATTTAAACTCTGTTTTCCAATATAAATATGGATACTTCTTTATTTTGGCTTCTATTTGCATAGAATACCTTATTCTATTCCTTCACTTTAAATCTATGTGTGTCCTTACAGGTGAAATGAGTTTCTTTTAAGTAACATATTGCCATTGTTTTAAATCCATTCTGCCACTCTATATCTTTTAATTGGAAAACTTAAGGCATTTATGTTCAAGGTAATTATGGATACCTAAGTTCTTACTTGTTTTCTAATTTCTTTGTAGTTTTTTCTTTCTTTCTCCCTCCCTCTTTTGTAGTTTTATTTGGTGGTTAAGTGAATTTACTGGTATGTTTTGATTTCTTGCTTATTTTTGTTTGTCTATTACCATAAGGCTCACCAACAAAATCTTCTGATCATATCAAGCTAGCTTGAATGACAGTAATTTAACATGAGCATAAGAAGAGAAAGAAACAAAATGGAAAAAGAACAGGAGAAAATATACTCACAAGAAAACTCTCCTGTTGCATTCCATTTTTCCTCATATTTAAAAATTTTTATATCCCATTTTTACATCTTTCAATATTGCCTATCACTTAACACATTAATATCACTTACTAGTTTTTAATAATTTGTTTTAGTATTTATACTAAGGACTCATGGCTTAAGACTGCTGGAACCATCCATAGGTAATATAGTTGGAACAGAAGTCTAATCTTGCAACACACAAGATTATAATTGATGCATTATAATTATACAAAATGGTGGGATTCATTATGATACGTTTGTACATAAACATAAAATAATTTGTTCAATTTCACTGCCTAGTACCTCCCTTTGCTCTTGTCTTCTCCCTCATCCAAATCTCCATTCTCTATTCTACTGGTCTCCCTTCTATTTTCATGAAAATTTCCTTGCCCTTCTTTTTTTCTATGTTCCACATATAAGAGAAAAATATGACCCTGATTTTCTGAGGCTGTCATATTTCATTTAATATTATGTTCTGTCATTTCATCCATTTACAGGCAAATGACAAAACTTCATTCTTCTTTATGGATGTGTAAAATGCCATGTGTGGGCATGTGTGTGTTTAGGCCTATATCCCTAATCCATAGTTACTGGACTGTAGTCTGACACTGTAAGATTCTTCCCAGCTGTAGGCAATCACCATGGATGAATCAGCCTGAGGCTCCTATATTACACCTGTGGCCATCAAAACCACCAAATTCTATCACACCCTGAGCCAACACCTCACTAAGACCACCGAGATACTAGGTTAGGATCAAGGTACACAATGTTATGGGCTATTACTGAGGAGGACTCATGGCTTAAGACTGCTGGAACCATCCATAGATAATGTAGTTGGAACAGAAGTATAATTGAGTGGGGACATATGCCTTTCCTTGGCACTGGAACTGTTCCAGAGGCTCTGTTCATAGGCAGTCCTGAGGAGAGGACTATTAGGATCTGCCCAGTGTTAAGTTTCATCAGTTCAGCACTAAGAGCTAGTAATAATGTCCTGTGCTTTCTGCTTTTTCCTACCCAAAGTGAATGGGGTCTTCCATCACTACAATGACCAAGGTTAGAGTAGTGTTGCTCAAGGTACTTTGCCACTTGGGTTGACTCTAGCTGGGCTGCAGCAGATTCTCATAGCCACAGGAATCCACACAGTCTCAGGAGTACACCCAGTCCAATGGCAAAGCCAGTGTGGTAATACTGGCTGAAACATCAATCTGTCCCACTGAAACACAGATCTGCCTGGTATTGGGCAGTTTAAGGGTCCAGTCTGTGAGCATTGTCCTGGTGATAGCTGTGCTGTCTAGTACGGGGGATTGTTGGTGGAAAGAGTTGTTTGGCCACAAAGGTTGGTACCAAGCTGGTCCCACCTGAGTCTTACAACTGCAGGGGCCTGCACAATCTCAGGAGAATGAATGCTCCCTAGGTCCACTCAAAGGCTGAACTGATGTGGTCAAAACTCAAGTCTGTCATGAAGACATACAGTCTTTTCCTGATGCCAGACTGGTCTAGAGGCTCTGTCTATGAGTTCTGGCCTGCATATGGGACTTTCAATTTCTACTGGGTGCTTGGTCTCACTTCGGCAGGCCTGGCACTGGGCCTTGAGACAAAGCCCTACGCTAGCTTTCCTGTCTTGCTCCCCAGCAAGTAAAGTCCTACTCTCCACTCTGCTGCCCAAGAATTGAGGAGCGGAGGTAGAGGTAGTCTCTTTGTCTAATGTAGTTTCAGTGTTCAGTCCAGGAGTACTGGCCTTGTGGTAGGGGGTCATGGTGCTCTACATAGCGTGGGGTTTCACTGTGGCAGGCCTGATACTGAGTTTCAAGGTCAATACCTGAACATCTTTCTCCCTCCCCAAAGTGGGAGGTGCTTCTCTATGCTCTGAGCTGCTTGGAGTTGGAGGAAGAAGGTAAGGATAAGCCTTTTATCCTGCAACCTTTTAAAAAATTGGTTCTTTTTAGTTATTCATGACAGTAGAATTCATTTTGATAAAATCATGGAATATATCTTATTCTGCTAAGAGCCACAGCCAAGTAATATGATGCATGGCATTTTTGGTTGAAAGGTGAGCCAGCAAGCCATTGAGATGATATGATTATGTTAAGATCTGCATACATATGGATATTGGACTCCTGCTGTCCACCTTGGCCTGCTACAGGACTCCTGGAGAGTTCCCATTGGTTGGGGAAGTGCGGTAGGAGGGAATTCTGGAGGACGGACTTCCTGTTGGGGTCTGGGAAAACGCTGTGTGGGTCGCTGCGTGGGTCGTTGGCTGCATGGGTCGGCTGCGTGGGTCGGTCGGCAATCTTCCCTGGAGCGGGGGCATTGGTGGCAGTTTCAAAAATAAAGTTTGTTCCTGCTTGAGTGGCTCGTGATTTTGCGCCTAGCCAGACTGTGGCATTATTCTAGTTAGGACCCCATTCTTATGGATGTACATGATGGTGATGGGATTCACTATGATGTATCCATATAAGTACATAGGGAAGTTATTTTGGATTCATTCCACTATCTTTCCTTTTCCTATTCCCCTCCCTTCTCTTCATTCCCCTTTGTCTAATATCCTGTAAGCTTGTTAAATTTTAAATCCTCCTTCCTTCTTGCCTTCTTCAATGCATTTTTTTTTGTAAATTAGGTCTCTCTGATTTTGTAAAAACTGATTTTGTAAATCAGCCCTCTCACCTGATTTAATTAGTTCTTGTCCTGGTAGTTGGTGCATTAATAGCTATTCAACTTGGTAAATCTTTGGGGAGAGATTACAGGAGGATCTTATTAGGCTGTAATCTTGCTCTACCTCCCATTATCTTTTGTTATTTTTTCTTGCTGATGCTATTATAATGGAAATGGTTTCTTAATTTCCTTTTTGGATTGTTCAATGCAAGTGCACAGAAATGCAAATAATATATGTATATAGATATGTTATCATGCAATCTTGTGTAATTTTTAAATCAACACTGATATTTTCTTGGGGGTTCTTTAGGATTTTCCATATGCAAGACTTTGTTGGCTGAACATTAAACTGTTTTAACATTTCTTTACAGTATAAAATTAGGATACATTTTTATGAGCCCATTTTGTAGGGGGAAGTAAAATATCCCAATAATTATTTTTTAAATTTTCTGCTAGTTCCCATGATTCACTCACCCAGTCTCCAGTTTAACCCATTCCTGTACATACCCAGCACTCACTTTTGAGACCATTCAAGTTTCATCCCAGACTGTGTAGAGAAAACCTTCACCATTTCCTGCTGCTCCTGGGAGAGGGTAGGCATGGAGGTGGAAAACAGTGCAGGCATTGGGATGGAGAAAGAGCTCTGGATCTCATCAGGGCTGGCATTCCTCACAATCAACTCATCATTCATGATGCATATACTGGAGGAAAAATTGACCCTCAGACAATAGTAGAGATGGACAATCCCTCACTACCAATGACAATCCTATATTCACCGCCACTCAGTAAACAAGATTCTTTCCATATCCCTACTCTGCATGGCTTCCTTGTCTGGAAGCCTCCATCCCTCCCACACTGCCTACTTTTGGAGGGACTATCTACCAGCCTGACCAGAGTTTTAGACTTAACTCCACTGCATTTATTCTGCACAACACTCGAATTTCTGTTTTCAGAAGAAGACATTGAATCAGAGATAAGTCATGTGTCTTGACCCATGTTATATAGGTAGCAAGTGTTGAGGTCAGAAAGAGAGGTCTATCCCAAGTGTCAATGCTCTTAAACACTAGGCTAGACTTATCCTTGAACTAATCTGTTGACTTTCCCCAGTATTAAGAATACTCTGGGGATTGCACCATCACAGTACTATAATTCTGGCCCCATGATGGTGTGGTTTTTCCCACCCATAACTTAGAACTTACCTGGAATTGTTGGTAGGGATAGCAATGAAGGTCCGGGTGAAGGCATGAACACATCCTTGAGACTTTCCTTCTGCTTTAAGGACAGCAAACAATACCCCTTTAGAGATGCACATACTTTAATTCAAACAATATTCCCCAATCAGGGTCTTCTGCTGAAGGGGGCCAGACTCAGACAATCATTCACTTGGAGTTGGGAGGCGTGACAGGAATGGAGGACAACAACTGGAAAAATTAACTCCCAGTGATGAGTCCCTTATCACATGTTGGGCCATGTGAAAACCACTTCAAAAGTTTACTTGATCCTTCTCTCACATCTACCAGAGAAATGGGTTCTGTTAGCTCTGATTTGCAAATGGGGAAGCAGAGAGTAACGGATTCAAGACTATAAAGTAAAGACCTTGTAGGACAGCCATCAACATCCAACACCTATGTCTCTAACACCTGAGCTATGGGACAGATAATCATGGACAATATTCATGCCCGGATGGTTTGTGGGATAGTGTAGGCAGGAGAACATAGAGAGAAGAATAGGAAGGAAAGTCCCAGCCACAACTGGAGAAGCTGGAGAAGTTCTGAGAAGGAGGAAGCAGTAGGGGATCTGAGTAGGGGGTCGTAAAGACACTCACCTTCCTTGAACACCCCATTCACAGAGAAGCAGACCATTGTTTCCTAAAGGGGGAAAATGCAAGAGCTCAGGATTTTGCTTAATCTCTTTCCCACCTCCAGTGTTCAGGGAGGAAGCAGGTGCTTACCGTCTGGAACCACATATCTACCATAAGGCAACTGAAGTCATGCTCAGTTTTGGGCAACACACTGAGGTAGTCCACGATGTCATGTTTTGTGTGTTTCAGCAGTTGTCTCCTCATGTCTGTAGAGAAAACAGAAACGAAGATAGGAGCAATACCATACCCTGGCCGTTGGTCCTTAAAATTGTTGCCTGTCATGCTCCCTTATGCTACCCAGTCTTCCCCTTCTCACACTTACTGGAATCCTTGAGCTTCTTCATATTCCTACTATACTTGAAGTACTTGCACAAGCTATTTCTAGGAGAAAAAGAGGAATAAGAGGGTGGGTCAGCCAGTGTGTTTATTTCCAGAACTCATATGTGTCTGTGAGAGAGTCACACCATCCTGGACCAGAGCCTGAACTGTGATACTCACGGGGCTGGGTCCTTGGGGCTGAAGGGAATGGTCAGAGAGAAGCAGGCCTCATCATGGTAAGCACTAAGTAGACCCTGTCGATCTCCATAGTCATAGATCAGGTAATATCTATTGGGGAGCAAAGGGAACAGGCTATCTCTGTGGCCTAACCCCCAAATGAGACCAGAAAACTCCTATGAGCAGTCTGGTGCTATGGAAGCCAAGCCTGTCCCAAGCCTCCCTCTCCTCAAAGTCTCAGGGGGAACTTACTCCTGTAGGAATTGCAGAACTAGATTCTTTAAGGTCTCAGATCCTTTATAGCTTTCCTGGAATAAAAATTCATTTTAGACTCTGTGATGGATAAAGTCTCCCCTGCAACACCCCCATCTCTGTTGGTCCTTCTTCCTCACCTTGCAGGGTTTTATTAATTTGGGGGCATCAGGGTCAATGACAACTGGTGTGGATAACTCCTGGCCATCCTGGAGAAGGGAAGAGGAAGTCAGCAGTGCAGCTCAGGGTGGTGGCACAGTATGAACAAGGAGTTGAACAGGCCCAAGGGGGAACAAGGGCCAGATGCTAGCTCAAAAATGGCCCTGGAAATTCTGTGGATGAGATCACACTAGGCATCTACATCATGAGCTGTTGGGAATCTCTGCCATTATATGCAACCTGTAGGTGGGTGTACATGCATGTGTGCACACATACATGTGTGTTCTCCCTAGGGAAAATGTCCATGCCAGGGAGAATCCATGCCCTTTAAGATGGATGAGGGTCTGGTGCACACGTAATCTAGGCAAGGCCCACAAGGCCTGGGGCCAGCGGGGAGGTCAGGCATGTGAGTAAGGAGACAAGACCGGAAGTGTGTACTTACCAGGCGTAACAAATTGGGGAAACAATCCTGGATAGCACTGTGCAAATGAAAAATCTAATGAAGTGAGGTGACAGTGGAGGGTTGTGCACACTCTCTCCCTCTTGCTCTCCTCCCTCTCCTTCCCCCTGGGTACCTCCCATCTACACTGGCCTGGCCCCCTCCTCCAGGGCCCACCCTGCCTCCCTTACCTTCTTCCAGGTCCCCCCATGGAAGGCTCTGAAGGGAGCAGGGAATGGGGTGGGAGACCAGGGTTCTGCTACTGTGCTGGGTGTCCAGCCTTCCGTGGGGCATGGCCTGGCCAGACCAAGACCAGGTCATACTCTCGCCCCCCAGGATAGGATGCTGGGTGGGGTGGGGGTTTGGTGAGTGAGGCAGGCAGGGGAAGGCAGGGGTATGGCCACAGAAAGGGAGTGAAGGCAGGGGAGGGAGAGATGGTGATAGAGGAAGCAAAGCAAAGGGAAGGGGAAGATGCTGCCCCCTGGTGCTGGAGGTCAAGGCAGAAGTGAGAAGAAACCAGCTGCCCTACTGCAGCCCATTCCTTCACCTGCCCCTGGCTGGCCCTGCAGCCTCAGGCAGGAATGCAAACTTGTACCTGTTGGGCTGGGGCCCACAGGATGCAGGTTCAGCCTCTGTCTCCTGTGTGGGCCCAGAGGGGGCCAGGTATGGGAAAAGGAGCCGCCCCCACAAGAGGTGTCATTCCCAGCACCAATAGTGAAGAATCAGGCACCAGCTCAGCATGTGACAGAGGGTCTGTGGCCCCCTCTTATGAGCACTAGGTTCCCTCATGGTGGTCCCTGTGCACCTGTGCCTGTCTGAGTCAGTGTCTTGCCCAAGGAAGCATCTTGACTTGGGCTACCCAGGGCTGCTCTGAGGGACCAGGTTGGATGTGGGATGTGGAGTGGGGGAGAGAGCAGCAGTGCCCCTGAGTGGCCTGTGCTCCCGCCTTCTCCTCCTCCTCCTCCTGCCCCTCCTTTGCCCTGTGCCTTCCCCTCCTGTCTTGGGAAGGCCTCTGCTCGCTGTCAGTGGCCCACCTCTGGCTCCTTGACTCAGGGAACCCAAGTTTCTCCCCAAGGAGGAAACAGTTCCCACCAATGGCTTAGAGGAACAGATGTTGAGATGGTAGCCACCCTGGTCCTCAGCACTGGCATAAAATTTCCATGTCAGCCTGGGACAGGAAGGGGGGCTTTTCTGGAGCAAGGGAAGAATAGCCACTCTTAGGAGAGAGGAGGGAAGCCCAAGTCCATCTTCGGAGGGCTTGCTGGAGGAGGTCAGTACAGAGAGGTGGGAAACACACCCCAGCCCAGGTGAAAATGAGGGGCAGGTCAGAAGAAGGAAAGCAGACCTGTGAGCATAGCTGAGGGACATAGATAGAGGATAGGGTGTGGCCTGTGGTCCTTTCAGAGGACCAGGGCTGCATCCTCCTGCAGACGGGGACATCAGGGGCAGCTCCGGCTCCCAGGAAGCAAAGGTCCCCATGAAGGGTGACAGGTGTTACCAGGCATTATCTACCTTACGTAGGCAGACTGGTCTGGGAAAGTACTGCACAAGGGGTTCCCTTCTAGCCACAGCTCTTCCAGCTTCAGCCCTTTCAGCTTGTCCAATTCCTTGGCGGTCCTCAGCTAAGAAAGATGGGGAGGGAACCAGTTAAGGAGGCCCAGGGAAGAGAGGGACACCTGGGATCCTACATGCCATCCCCTCGAATCCTCACCCACAAGTGCCTTTGTCTGCCTCTTGCCAACACCCTGCTGTGCACTACCAGCCACCCTCAACCCAAATTTCACCTGGCTCTCTCTTCTCACCTCGTTTTTGGAAAGGTTTAGTATCTTGACTTTGGGAGCCTTCTCTATAATGTCAGACAGGCCATCCAGCTGGTACAGTTTGTTGTTTTGCATGTTCAAGGACAACAGCTTTTGGGGAGGAAGTGTTAGAGTGATGGGGATTATCTAGCACCTGGGAGACACATCTGCCCTGAACACCATCCCTTCCACCCCTCTACCTAAATACCAAACCTGGGCCTAAGGTCTCACCTCAGGGAAATTACTTTCAATGATCTGCAAGGTGGCAAACATGCAGTTTCTTCGATTCAGGATCATGTGAATGTCATGGCCCACCAAGTCTTTGGGAAGCCAAGACAAGGGAATCAGAAGGCTAAGAGGGGTCCAGCTAGATCAATGTCAGCAAAACCACTCCCCAAGTTTCCATCCCTATGTCTTCCTCCCAGGAAGAACCCTCTGCCCTCACCTGCCCTAGGGTTACTGTGGTCAGCAATACCTGAGTCAAAACGGAGCTTTTGGAGGTTGAGAACTTGCTGGGAGACATCATATCGTTTGCTCATAGTCAGCTGCAGAGACAGAGATGGAAACAGCAGCTCTTAGTATATAGGGATGGGGACAGTGATATCAGGGGGTAGGGGAGTGGGCAGTTTCTAAGAAATGGGCATATAACTTGCTTTGAGTCTACACTACCTTTAGCTGCTCCATTTGTTCTGGCGTGAACTTATTCTGCATAGAGTAGGGTACAGCAGAAGTATTGACAAAGACAGATATCTGTGGGAAGGAGAGGTAGGGTAAACACCAGGAGTTCTAATCCTAAAGATAACAACCATCCTCCTACTCCAAGACAACATGATACAGGGAAAGCCCCTAGCACACACCTTTCGGTTCTCCTCATCACAAATCTTGTAGCTGATATCCTTTAATGCAGAAGCAGTTTTAACATCCTGTACAAAGAACCGGGCCTGATTTCTGATGTAGTGGAACTACAGTGAAGACAGAAGCAATGGTGTCAGATGACAATGGCCCCTGCTGAGCCAGGCCTCTCCCCCTCCCCTGTGCCCACTCAGCTGGCTTCACCATCCTCTCTTACATCCACTGGGGTGAAGGGGACAATGCAATGGCTCTGGACTGTATTCATTAGCCATGCCTTGTCATACTTTCTCCCATGTGGAATCTAAGGATAAAAAGAAAGAGTCAGAGAGGAGGAGACAGCAAGGAATAGGATGGAGGACAGACCCAGCCAAGTGCTATTTTTCAACATTCTATCTAGCTTTAAAGTACTTCTAAAGGGACCACTGACATGATTTCTTGTTTCTGTGCCAAATATGGATTTCTGAAACCTCCTTCTCAGAAGCTCTTCTCCAAATAACCAATGTATGGTGTTTAATGTCATCTTCCTTCTATTAGTTTCCAAAATATCCTACTTAATGCAGACCTTTCCATGACACTCACCGTAACCTTGAACCAGTTGCCCATTGCTTCTCCTTTTGTGTCCTCTCCCATTTCTCTCTCTTCAGGTTTTGTATCTTTCCATACAGTAATATGGATTTGCTCTTTATTACGCCATTTCCCTCTCTTCTTATTGCGGCGGGTGGTTTGAGTGCTGGCAAATGGAGAGAAGGAGGGTGTCCATCAATGCTAAGAAAGCCTTCTATACCCCTCCCCTCACTGATACCAGGGTCACAATGAGGACTGCTCCACCAGTATGCCACTTCCACTGTTGTTCAGTTTTCCAGTGAGAGAAGAAAAAAAAAAAAGACCACAGAGAGTAAAAGAGTTGCATTGTCCAAGGGGCTGCTATCTGCAAAGCAGGCTGCCTGATTCCTGTCTTATTGTGGGTCTTTGTGGACATACCTTATTGCCACATTTCGATCTCCCTCCTGGAGTTTTGAAGGAAGCAGTTCATACCCAGTATGCTCATAATGAAGATTCTTCCTGCCAAGATTACCCTGGGAAATTTTTCCACCTTTCTTTTTTCCTTGAACAGCACTGTTATCATCACTGTTTTCTGAAACTGGTAACAAAAATGCAAGTATAAATTTCACTTAGCCTGATGTTCTACAGCTTCATCTGTTTATCAGCAAATGACATTGTTTCATTTTTCTGCATTGCTGAGTAGAATTTCATTGTGTATATATTCCATATTTTCTTTATCCATTCATCTACTTATGGGCAACCAGCCTGGTTGCATAATTTGGCTATTGTGAATTGTGCTGCTATAAACATTGGAATGCATGTAACTGTATAGCACGCTGATTTCAGTTCTTTTGGATGAATACTAAGGGGGTAGAATAGCTGGGTCATATGATGATTCTATTTCTAGTGTTTTTAGAAATCTCCATATTGATTTCCACAGTGTTTGTACTAATTTTCAATCCCATCAAAAATGTGTGAATATTCCTTTCTCCCCCCATCCTCTCCAGCATTATTATTCATTTTCTTGATGATTGACATTCTAACTGGGATGAGAAGAAATTTCATGCTAAGTAAAATAAGCCAAACTGACTCAGAAAGTCAAGGGTTAAATGTTTTCCCTTATATGCAGAAGCTAGAGAGATTAAAGGAATAAAAATGTGGGGAATTTCAGCAAATTTGAAGGGATATCAGTAGAGGAAAGGCAGTAGACCAAGAGGGAGGAGGGAAGGGAGAGAAAGGGGAAGAACTTGTGGAATAAAATCAACCAAATTATGCTATGTGCAGGTGTGAGCATATCATAATGAATCCCAGTTTCATGTGTAATTATAATATACTGATAAAAATATACATATATAAATAAATAAAATGAAGGCCAGAAAATTATAGGAAGAATAGGGTGAGGGAGAAGAAATGGAAGTGGTAAGTCCTAGGGGATGAATTAGAATAAATCATGTTATGTACATATATGAACATGTCACAATAAACCTCACCATTATGTACATTATAATGTACTAATAAAAACATAAAAAATACAAATTTAAGGAAACATTAATTATCCACTTACCATGTCATGGCCCAACAGTGAGTTAAGGCAAGCGAAATGCCAACTTTCCCTAAGGATCAATCACACAAATTCCAGAAAACAAACTCCTTTGTCCAGATACAACAGCCTTCTCTCATAGGTGACACAATCAAGGGAGATACTATAGACGAAGAAGTAACTCTGTTGGACCTTTTAATAAGTGGAGCAGGATTGGTAAGGATCAAGGATGTGTCTGTCCTTGGGTTAGGCTAGACATCATCTGCACACCAGACAGCTGTTCTACACTTGCCTTCTCTGAGGCTTCTCCAATCACCACCAATTTCTGGGAGGCAACCTCTGTAACACACCCTGATTCTAATCACCCACCAGAACTCACTGTGAATAATCAGCTAGCTGAGCTTCCTTTGCTGGTATAGTAAAAGTTTTAATGCAAGTTGGGACTAATCTAACATCCTGCTACACTGTCCCTGACACTTCCGCCCTCGCCTTCAACAATACTCAGCTTGAAACATTCAGAGCAAGCTTTCCTTCTGCACAGCCTGCAATGCTTTCAGCCCAGAACAGGACTCTTCCTAAACTCTACTCTTCTGTAACAAGAGTCTGAACGACAAACTGGAATGAGTAGCTTCAAATACAATTCCCAAAGGTGTGGGGATTTTCCTGTTCTTCTTTGTTGTTTCTTCCTCCCTCCCTCCCTGCCTTTCTTTTTTTGTACCAGGGATTGAATCCAGAGGCACTTAACCACTGAGCCACATCCCCAGGCCTTTTTGTTTGTTTATATATTTTTGAGACAAGGTCTTCCTAAATTGCTTAGATCCTTGCTAATTTGCTGAGGCTGGCTTTGAACTTGCAATCCTCCTGCCTCACCCTCCTGAGCTACTAGGATTATAGGCATGCTCCCCTACACCTGGCCACCAGAGTGATTTTTTTTTTTTAAAGTACAAGTCAAATCTTGTCATTCCTCTGCTCAAAATACTGTAACAGAGGGTTGGAGCCCATCAATATGTTAAAGAGATATGAGTCCAAAATGACAACAAAAGGGAACCTTATTGGTGATATTTGGAGAATGCCAGGAAACCAGCCCATTTCCATGAATGTTCATAAACAAAAGGAAAACTCTGGATATTAAACTGAAGGTTAATAGGGCACTTTGTCCAGGTATGGAGTTCAGGCAGAGTCTGAGTCATTTTGAGAATATGACTTCATTGATAACAGAATTGAGGGGAAAATATAAAAGTGAGCTAGAAAATGCCTATAGCTACAATCTCAGGCAAGGCCCTGTGCTGTGAATCACAGGGGACAGTGAACATGTGATAGAAAGCCACCATGGGCCCTGACAGTCAGAGATGTTGAAGACTAAACACACACAGGTGCACATCCACTTGCTGAACTCCCACATCTCAGCCCAGTCCCTGGCTCATGGCCCTGCTGCCAGAACCAAAAGCCCTGACAAGAGTATGAGAAAGGAGCCAGAGTCTCTCTGCCTGGGTCTGCCTAGGTCCCCCTCAGGTGTTTCCTCCCACATCAAAACACTAGTGAGGATCCTTTATGACATGGTATGTGTTCCCATGCTACTTACTGTGTCATTTTAGAACCACACCCCCTCCAATTCCCCCCAATACATGGCAACTTCATCCTGCTGTGTGGTAGGGAAAAATGGAGCAAGAAGTAAACTAGCACTTGCCCAGTGCCAACCAAAACTTTCTCAGTGTTGTGCGGACTCTAGGTTTGATTTGACCTCCTCACAGAAATGCCACAAGAATTATATCCACAGTTCCTTTTCAGATCATGAACATGAAGCCCACAGACATGAGGAACATTTACCTGGATTTCTAACCCAGCAAGTGGAGAACAAGTATTGTTCTCAGGACCCTCTGGTCTGCCTCCACAGTTTAAGCGCTTCTCCAACAACTGCATTGTTCTGAACTTCCAGATCTCAAAGAAAGATTTCTAGGAACTGGTGAGGGATAAGTTTTTGTGCTAGTTGCTCCTCTTGGGGTAAGAAGCAGATGATTAGGGCAAAGTGGAGAAAGCCCTCTTGGACCGGATGGGAGGAATCTATTTGGGCCATAGGTTTGCAGATTAGGAGTTACTTTGGGCTGGCAGGACCCTAACTAATATTTATTTTATGAGAGCACATGATGTAAATTTGGGACCATCAACAAAACCACTTTTGAGAAGACTACATACATCGCACCTGTTTCTACCTCCATCTGTTTGTCTATCCCAAATTTGGGCTGCAGTGAAAAATAGAACTAAGTAACTCCCTATATACTAATCCTAAAACTGTAGCTTTGACAATGTCAGAGAAGGAGGCATTTGTAAATACTGCTGACCAAAATGAGGAGAGGCTTTCCCTGAATCCAGCAGACACTAGCTTTCTGAACACATGGTATGTGTAGGAAGAATGTTTTGGCCCCACAGGCATGTCTGTGGTCACTCAGCCTCGTGACAGACATAAAGGACCATCCTTATCACAGAGGAAGGAAAGTGCACATGTGTGTGTGGGTATGAGTGTGTATGCATATGGACACATGGGCATGTATGAATGCTTTGTGTGATGTGCTTCTATACATAGGTTACAGATATGCACATTTCAAATCATGTTGGTAACTGCATTGCCACACAGAACTGGATCTCACTGCAGAATTTCTTTTAATGTGTTACATATTATATATGGGCAAATTATGTTCCTTGTTTTTTTTCATTTTTCTTTTCTTTTTTTTTTTTGGTACTGGAGATTGAACCCAGGGGTACTTAACTACAGAGCCACATCCCACCCTTTTTCATATTTTAATTAGAGACAGAGACAGGGTCCTCCTGAGTTATTAGGTGCCTCGCTAATCTGCTGAGGCTGGCTTTGAACTTGCAAACCTCCTGCCTCAGCCTCCCAAGTTACTGAGATTACAGGCATGTGCCACTGAGCCCAGCATGTTCCTTGTTGTGAATGTGCTTTTTAGTGATATTTTCTTTAATCTTGGTGTGTTTTTAAAATCTTGGTGTTTTAATATTTAGAATGTTTCTAATTAAGAAAGTATTAGAGTTTTCTGTATCAAAATATAGTAGAGCAAAATCCATAGTTTAGCTAGAGTTAGAGAATATCCCTATTGGAGAAGGCTTAAAGACACAGTGGAGCACAGCCTGGTCTTCAGAGTGGGCTCAGGAATTTTGTATCCTTACTCTACAGTTTCCCAGGAAATGCACATGAATATTTTTAAAAGTAATTTTTTTCTCAAGGAGATTAAATGATGTTTACACCCAGACACATTTCCACTAATCATGTGTGACTAATTTCCTACAATATGTTTAACAATCCAGAACTTATACTTTGATGAAGACATTTCAGGTTCTTTATTTATCATGCAAAATATATCTGCCTTAATATATCCACATGATTATATGTCTGTGCTTTTCAGGCTCTTTGGAACAGAAGGATGATGAGGTCAGAGAGTGGCTAATATTGTCGAGAGAGGAGTAGAAATGACTGTTCTTGGAACAAAGTATAGATGGGAAAGAAGAAATAAGAGTACCTGATAGAGAATGAAAAAGCCAAGGGATGGATGTATGGGTCAGGAAGATGAGGGGAGTGTTGGAAAGACCATGAAACACACACTAAGAAAGCCTCTGAGGAAGTGAATTCATCCTGGAGATATGCACTCCTCGAAAACCTTCCTTTCCACGCATATATTGTCTGTCTCTGTTACTTCAAGTTGAACCCCAGAGAAACAGTTCCCACACATTCTGAGAAAGGAGAGGCATTGCAGGGAAACAATGTTCAATGATGATGGGTCTCGTGGTCAGAAAGCTGGGGATCTCAGCTCTCCAGCCACCAACCCATCACTGCCCTCCAGACTTTGAGTGAGTCCTGTCCAGTGTTCATTTCAAACACAGAGTCATATGCTATTGGTTATGGACATAGGGACTGATGTTAGATTGATCAGTGTTTGAATCCTGGTGCGTAATTCTATGCTCTAGGGCATGTAACTTTGGCTTCAGTGTTAAAGTTTTTTCGGTTTGGGATTTTTTTGTTGTCATTGTCCTTAGGGTCATTTTGAAAAGTATGTGAGTTAACATATGGAAATAAGTGGAAGGCACCTGGAGAAATGTCTGTAACCTAATAAGCACTAAAGTAAGTTAGCTATTACTAGGTCAAGTACTTGGTATATCGTCTGCTGTTTAGTGAGGGATACATATGTACTCACTGCACTTGCTCATATTAGTCCTCCTGGCAACAAGAAGAAAAACAGATGGGTGAATGGGGCAGGCTGCCATGTCAGCTATTAATATATTTTACAAAATGGCAATAGTAAATCATGGTGGCTCTCATGGGAAATAATCTGATATATAGATTGAGTGAAACAAAATAAAAAGCACCAAGAATGAAACAAGTATGGGAAAGGATTAAGTTGGGGGCTTACCTTCTTCCCATTTTCAATCTTTGGGCAAAAAATGTATTATCGTTCAAGAAATGGCTCAGGTTTCAGTGGCAGACTACAAGAAGCAAGAAGTAATATTTGTGCAGAGACAAAAGTTAGTTTATGAAACTGTATATTATGGCATTATTTCTCAGAAGAGAAATGAGACTTTCAGCATTTAATGAGACTTTTAGCATTTTTGTGTGAACTTAAACATAAAGAAGTTAGGAAAATGAACACGTGGAATGTCAACTGTGTATATGAATGGATGATTATAATGCAGAATAATTATGCTTTCACATCTATGATTTACTTGTATAAAAGCATGCTGATGGCCAAGTAGGGGTTTTGACAGATGCTTGGGGATACAACACTATTCCTATGGATCCACTGTACAAAATAATAGCAATATATTATTATATGTCAGTATGTTGTCACTGATAAATAAGTGGCATCACTTAGGATAAGACACCCAACTTCTGATGCCAGGTGCCTCACATGTAAAACTCAAGGATTAGGGCTAAACACCACCTCAATCATGGTATACAAAAAATAATACAAGCCAAGGTTGTGACTCCATGCAGACCTTGATATGCTTTAGATTACTATATATTAGTTTTCCTGTTATAGAGATTCCTGTAAGTGGAATCATACAGTCTCTCCTGCTTTGTGTCTGGCTTCCTTAAATTGGCATAATGTTGTTGGAGTCATCCCTGCTTTGGACTTGTTACTGCTGAGACATATTCCATCATATGGAGAGATCATAATTTGTTTACCCTTGAGGTTGTTTCAGTGTAGTTTGAGTAGGGAGAGAAAGTAAATGCTTTTGTTAGTCATCTTCCTTGGACAGTTCGTACCATTTTATAATGGTTACAACCTTTTCATTACTTTATCTCTCTGGGGAAATATTATCTCAAGGCCATCCAGATTTTTCCATGCTTTCTACTCCCTCAGAATTGGTCACTGGATTTGTTGTTTGTGCCATTCCCTTCCTTGCTGATCCTGATTTCTGACAGTCTCTTGCGCTGGAACTGTTGATACTTGGCTTTAATCCAGACCCTGTTCTGGCCTTGCAAGCAGTTTAGCTTTACCTCACATCCAAACTGTGTTGGTCTGTGCTTTATCACTGTGATTTACCATTTCCTTTCTCTTTTAAAAAGCCATTTTTCTCTATTTTTTTTCTACATGAGAATTTTGATTCATGTTTTCCAGTGTACCTTTACATTTATTGTGAATGGAACATTATTATTCCAAAATAGAATTATAAAAATTTTAAATTAAATCTTGTACAATACCTGAATTCTCATCATTTAAACTGTTATGGTGATTGTCAACTTTGATTATACCTTATGGCTGCTTGGGGAGTCTGAAAAAATCATCAGGACCAGGATACCCACAGAACCCTTAAAGAAGAATTGGGGTCTGACCAGATAAGCACAGTTTTTAAACTTTCCACATCAGGCACTGAGTTGTGCAACTGAGGTTGCAAACGATTTTGAGGAAGCCTCTACTTTTGATTTACAGTTGCTGGAAGATTTCTTGAAATGGTTGCCACCTTGTTTTGCTGACTTCCACTAAGCATTATTTTGGAGACCTAAAGCGTCTATGAATTTAAACAGTTAGTGAATGATGGCAAAATCTGGCCTACAGCCTGTTTTTGTGCAGTCTGCAAGCTAAAAATGGCTTTTACATATTTAACAGGTTAGAAAAAAATGAAAAAAATATTATTTCCAGACATGTTAAAATCATTTGAATTCACTTTTGTATCCAAAAAGGTACAATGGATCCCAGTCATGCTCATGCTATGCCTATGGCTGCCTTTGTTCTAGAATGGTAGAACTGAATAATTCTAGTAGGAACAAAATGGCCTATAAAGCCCTAAATATTCATAATTCAGCCCTTCTCAGGACAAATTTGTTGAACTATGGCTTAGAGCAAGCTCACAGTAACTCTGGTAAATGGTCATGGGTCCCTTTGGCTAAGCCAAGAAAGATTTGTTGGAGTCCTGTGTGACTTCATTGTAGGTTCTTCTGTAATAATCCCTTCATTCAAAGCACTGTAGGATAGGTGTAGAAATGGAGTAAGGGACCACCACTCACCATCATGATTGTTCAATTCCCCTGAAGCTGAATTTCATTTTTAATTTCTTTGTATATTTTTAAATTATATCTTATAAAGAAATATTCTTTATATTGTATTTACTTTTAAATGGATCAAATACAACCTATGCTAGTATGCTTTTCATTGTTATGATCAAAATACCTCATAAGAAAACTTAAGTTACAGAAAAATTTATTTGGGTTCACAGTTTCAGAGGTTCAGTCCATAGTCAGCCAACTCCATTGTTCTGTTCCTGAGTTGAGGCAGAACATCATGGCAGAAGGTTGTGGCAAAGAAAGGCTTTCAGCTCATGGTGTCCAGGATGCAGAAAGAGCAAGAGAGGAGACAGAGACTAGATATGGTACACGAGCATGCTCCCACTGATGTATCCTTCAGCCACATGTCATGTACCTACAGTTACCACCCAGAAGTCCATTCAAATTATTAATACATCAAATAGATTAAAACACTGACAAGGTTACAGTTCTCATGATCTAATTATCTCACCTCTGAACATTTCTGCATTGCCTCATACAGGAGCTTTTTGGGGATATTAAAGATCCTAACCATAACATTCCAACACTGGCTCCCCATACTTCATGTCTATCTCATAGTAAAAAATGCCTTAAATCCATCTCCATAAGTCCCTGTAGTCTTAACAGTTCCAGCACTGCCCAAAAGCCCAAGTCTAAATCCCCTCTGAGACTCAAGGCCTTTGTAAAAATAAAGAACAAATATATATATCCAATATAAAATGGCACAGAGTAAAAATGTCCATTTCAAAAGGGAGGAATAGGAACATAGAATGAAGAAATGGTATAAAAGCATAACCAAAACCCAGCTGGGAAATATGAAGTTCTAGAGCTTCATGTCTAGCACCTGTTGAACATGGTGGCAAGATGTGGGCCCCAAAGGACTTGAACAACCCTACCACTTTGGCCTTCCCAGATTCAGCCCACATGGCTTCTCTCTTGACCTGGCTCTGATCATTTCCTACAGTTTTCATTGACAAACATTCCAGGTTTCTGGCATCTCTTATTTCCTGGGGTCACCATCCCAGCTTTGGTTTCACTCTTACAGCTTAATGCATCTTTTCCTCAGGGGCTATTCACAATAATTCCAATGCTGCTACACTTTACCTGACCTTCCAGGACTTCGTTGGCAAAAGAGTAACTTACAGGTAAAAACTTTATTTTAGGCTCACAGTTTCAGAGGTTCTTTTGTTAGCTGGCTAACTCCATTGCTCTAGGCCTGATTGTGATGCATAATAACAGGGTACAAGGGTGTGGTAGAGGAAAGCTGCTCAGCTCATGCCAGCCAGGAAGCAGAGAGAGTGAGAGGTGCCAGAGGCAACATATATTCTAAGGGCATGCTCTACTTCCTTTACCTGCCTATAGTTACTACTCAGAAGTAAATTCAACTTATTACTCCATCAAATGGATTCATGAACTGTCAAGGTTATAGTTTTCATAATCTAGTCATATCACCTCTGAATAGTTCTTACATTGCCTAACACATGATTTTTTTCAGGGGATATTAAAGATCCAAATCATAACATAACCTTATAGGAACAACCTTATAGGATGTTCAGATATTTCAATATCCAGGAAATATTTTGATTAACTACCCAATTTTGAAAATAACTGTAGGTCAAACCATTATGATTATTTTTCCAACCTTGCTCTCAAGGTCAATAGCACTCCATTTCAACCAGGAAGTTACTTGCTTCTACTCACCCTCTGGCTCCAGAGGTGAAATGAGGGTGACCATGACAAGGGCAGAATCTCACATCTCTCTGTGGCCCTTGCAAAATAAAAACTAACCAATTCCAAAAATAGTATAAGGAAGGAAATAATTAAGATCAGAGCCAAGATCAATGAAATAGAGAATAAAACAATAAGACCATGAATCAATGAAATAAAGAGTTGGTTCTTTGAAAAGATAAGTAAGACTAATAAAACCTTAGCCAAACTAACCAAAGGACAAAAGATAGAAGACCCAAATCTATAAAATTAAAGATAAAAGAGAATTTGCCACAGACATCACAGAAATCCAGAGGATCGTTAGGGACTATTTTGAAAATGTATACTCAAAAAAATTATAAAGCCCAGAAGAAATGGGCACATTTATAGACACAGGCAACCTGCCAAAATTGAATCAACAAGGCACAGAAAACCTAAACAGACCATTGACTTGCAACATGAAGCAGTACTAAAAAGTCTTCTGACACAAAGAAAAACTCAGTAACAGATGGATTCTTAGCTGAATTATATCCAATATTTAAAGAAAAACTAATGCCAATGCTACTCAAATTATTTCATGGAATAGAAAGGGATGAAACACTTTCAAATTCATCCTATGAAGCTAGTATCACTCTCATACTAAAACCAGATTAAGGACACATTAAGGAAAGAAAACTACGGACCAATATTCTTGATGAACATAGATGCAGAAATGTTTAATAAAATATTAACAAATTGCATTCAACAACTGTTGAGAGCCACAGACAAGTCAAGATGGCACCTGGCACTTTGCCAAGAGGAGTGGATTGAGAAGTAACGCCAGCAAACCATTAAGATGATAGAGATTCCTTAATGACTGACTGCTGTGTCTAGATTATGTCAATTAAGTTAAGCTGAGTGTAATCATTAAGATGATGAGGATTCCTTATTGGTTGACTGCTGTATCTAGTTTATGTTAATTAAGATAAGCTGTGTGTAATTAGTTAAGTATATATACCTCTGCTGTCCTGCAATAAAGCGGCTCCCACTGTATCCATCTTCACAAGTTGCTTGTCACCCCCCCCTCCCCCGGTTATTTTGCCCAGCCAGACAGTGGCAGATGGTGGCCCATACAGGGAGCCCCAGGACGCTCCGGGGTAAGTGACGAGGAAAAGCTGCCAGTCCCTAGATAGGATGGGAGCAAATCTGCTCATCCCTAGAAGCAGATAGGACGAGAGGAAGGATGGCCATTTCAAGAAAATGGAGAAGATTGATACAGTATGTTTGTGTCTTGCTTTGTCTTGGTGTATTGTATTGTCTTTGTAACGAAAATATGGAAGGGGTGTTAAGTAAATTACTAAGGGAAGGAAGCACCCCAGTGGAACCAAGAACAGTTAGGGCATACGTTGATAAGGGCCCAGGAACTCTAGTCAGGAAGAGAAAGAAGGTTCAGAGGAGGAAGGACTATCAAGAAAGGAACTGCAAAAGGCTACTACTGAATACTTTTCGTTACTGGAGGATGCAAGAAGGCAGTTGCAGTGGTTGTGGGCGTAGCTGGGACTTTCCAGCCGGTGGCCCTCCCCCCCTCCCATGGGACTGCCCAAGGACTACAGCCAGTGGCAGAGGATACACCCAGCGCCCCTGAAGTTTAGTCATTTCCAAGGTCAATAACAATGATTCTCCCACACCTGGAGGCTAATGAATAATGAGCACCATTAAGACCTATTTCAAATGTAAAAAACCTTGAGATAATGTACTAAATTGTTCAGAAGGTTGTTTTCCCAGTGGAATGCTACAGGATTTTCTTTAGCCATCACTGCAGGAGTTCCTGCCTTCATTCCAGTGCCCACAAGGAAGAGGGTGGAGGGATTTCCAGTGTTGCTGAAAACCGAAGGAGACTGATGCTGTTTCTGCTGCTACAGCTTAAGCTAGCTGCCTGCAGAACTTACCTGGACTGTGATTGAACTTACCTGGACTGTGAATTTACCTGGACTGTGAACTTACCTGGACTGTGATTTAATTAATCTATTGAGCTTCGAACTTACCTGGACTGTGATTTACCTGGACTATGTGTTACTTATATGCATTGTGAACTATCTGTTGATGCAACGAATTGTGGTAGTACCAGGGTATTTTTGCTGATGGTGTCATCTGTGGTACAATTTTTCCAAGGGCTTCTTACTTGGAGCCATCAATTGGCTTGGTATCGTGGTATTTTGTATCCTCCCCTTTTGCTTGTAGCAGATTATTTATGGTGTTTGTGTAAAAACCACTATGGTCGTTATCCACAAGTGTGGCTGAGTGTGTTGGGCCAGTAGTCAAAGACGGGTAAGATCCAATTACAATGGTACCAACCTAAGACAGGAGGCTGATGATTTGAGGTCAGACCATCCAATGATGGGTAAGGACCATATGTAGTATTGGACAACCTAAAACAGGCACAGTCCCTAAGCCACATACTTGTTATTTAAATTAAACAAAAGGGGGAAATGTTTAGAGCCACAGACAAGTCAAGATGGCGCCTGGCACTATGCCAAGAGGAGTGGTTTGAGAAGTAACGCCAGCAAGCCATTAAGATAGAGATTCCTTAATGACTGACTGCTGTGTCTAGATTATGTCAATTAAATTAAGCTGTGTGTAATCATTAAGATGAGGATTCCTTATTGGTTGACTGCTGTATCTAGTTTATGTTAATTAAGATAAGCTGTGTGTAATTAGTTAAGTATATATACCTCTGCTGTCCTGCAATAAAGCAACTCCCGCTGTATCGATCTTCACAAGTTGCTTGTCACCCCCCCCCCGCCCCCGTTATTTTGCCCAGCCAGACTGCAGCAAACAACATAATAAGATTGTACACCACGGTCAAGTTGGTTTTATTCCTGATTTGCAAGGATGGTTTAACATATGCATATCAATAAATGTAATTCACCACAGAAAAAGAATTAAGTAAAACAATCACATAATCATCTCAATAGATGCAGAGAAAGTCTTTGACAAAATACAGCATGCATTCATGATAAAAAATACTGAAGAAACTAGGGATGAAAGGAACTTACCACAACATCATAAAGGTTATATACAATATACCCAAAGCCAACAATCATAGTGAATGGGGAAAAACCAAAAACATTTCCTTTAAAAAACTGGAACAAGACAAGATGTTCACTCTCATCACTGTTTTTCAATATAGCACTGGAAATTTTTGTCAGAACAATTAGGGAAGAGAAGGAAATAAAAGAGATACATATAGGAAAGGAATTATCAATGTTTGCAGATGACATGATCCTATAATTAGAAGATCCAAAAAGCTCCACCAAAAGACTTCAAGAGATAATAAACATTCAGCAAAGTAACAGGTTACAAAATCAATATACAAGCTGAATAGTTATCCTGTATACCAATAATGAATCAGCTGAGAAAGAAGTCAGGGAAACAATTCCAATCACTTTAGCTTAAAAAAAAAAAAAACATTTAGAAATAAATCTAAAGTGCTGAAATACCTCTGGAATGAAAACTATAGACCACTGAAGAAAGAAATTGAAGACACAACATGGATATTTATGTATAGGCAGAATTAAAAAATGGCCCTACTGCCAAAAGCAATATAAAGATTCAATCCATCAAAATACCAATGAAATTCTTCACAGAAGTAGGAAAAATAGTCCTAAAATTCATTTGGAAGAAAAGTCCAAGAATAAAAAAAGCAATTCTATTCCAAAAAAGCAATACTGGAGTCAACACATTACCTAACATCAAATTACACTACAAAGCCACATGAACAAAGACTGCATAGTACTGATGTAAAAACAGACACACGAACTGATGGAACAGAACAGAAGATGGAGACAAACCCACATAGATCCAATCATCTGATCCTTGACCAAGGTGCCAAAAACATATATTAGAGAAAAGACAGCCTTTTTATAAATGGTGCTTGGAAATCTAGTTTTCCATATATACAAGAGTGAGAGTAGATCTTTTCCCTCACCCAGCACAAAATGGATCAAAACCTATGCATCAGACCAGAAAATATGTAACTTCTAGGAGAAAATGTAGGGTCAACACTCTAGCATATTGGAACAGACAATGATTTATAAAGAGGACTCCTGCAACTAATGAAATAATATTAAGAATTAATAAATGAGATAGCATCAAATTAAAAACTTGCATGGCAAAGGTAGCAATTAAGAATGTGAAGAGAACCTACAGAACAGGAGAAAGTCCTTGCTAGTTACTCTTCAGACAAAGGATGAATATCCAGAACATATAAATAATTCAAAACTTAACACCTCCAAATAAATCAATAAATGAGGAAATGAACTAAAAGGACATTTCCTAAAAGAAAAAATACAAATGGACAACAAATATATTTAATAATGTCAAACATCTTTAGCAATCAGGAAAATTAAAATCCAAACTACACTGAAATTTTATCTTACAATAGTTAGGATGGCAACCATCAAAATACAAACAATAATAAATGCTGGAGAGGATATGGATAAAAAGGAACATGTTTACAGTGCTGATGGGATTGCAAATTAGTACAACCACTATGGAAATCAATATGGAGGTTCCTCAAAAAACTAGGAATGGAATCACTGTATGACCAGCTATACCACTTCTCAATATTTATTTTAAAGAATTAAAGTCAGAATACTATAGCAATACATGCATAACCATGTTTGTAGGAGCACAATCCACAACAGCCAAACTATGAAAATAACCTAAGAATCTGGCAATGTATGAATGGATAAAGGAAACACACACACACACACACACACACACACACACACAATGGAGTTTTATTCAATCACAAGGAATAATGAAATTATGGAATTTGTAGCAAATGGATGGAACTTGAGAACATTACATTAAATGAAATAAGTCAAACTTAGAAAGCCAAGGGTCATATTTTTCTCTTATGTGGAGACTAACGAGGAAAAAAGGGGGGGGGAATCTCATGAAAATGGAAGGAAAATCAATAGAGGAAAGAAACTATGGTAAAGCAGGAGGGGAGGGAAGGGGAAATACTGGGGAATGATACTGGCCAATTTATATTGTTATATCATGTGCATGTATGAATATGTAACAATGACGCCCACCATTATGTACTATAATTATAATACACCAATAAAAATACGAGAAAAAACAAAAACCAATATAATGTTTGCTATTATAAATGGTATTCACAATGAAAATGGTATTTTCTATTTGTTAAAATGGTTTTGTGTGTATTAGTCTTCTACCCAACATACTTGTTAATCTGTTTTTAATTTTAATTTTCTTACCTTATTTTGAATTTTATAAGAAGATAGTAATGGATAACTTTGCTTATTTTCACTTTCATATTTGTATTAATCTATGTATGTATGTTTGCAAGTATGTATTATATATCACTGCAGTGCCTGGTAGAATGTGTAGCTTATTGCATTCCATTCTGCCTGATGTTGATCAGAGGTCTCCATAGGAGTTGTCTTTGCCTCTTTTCTAATTGTAAAGGGAATATTTCTAATGTTTTACTACTAAGGGTGGCATTTGATGTAGTGTATTGTTTTAACATTGGTTGTCAGTTCACAGAAACAAAGTTCTGTTTTCAATTTGCTGAGAATTACTGTTATTTTGCGGTTTAATATTGGCTGATTAATTTACTAAATATGTCTTTGCTGGATATTTTGTCATAATCTCACTCTCCTTCTTCCTTTGTTCAGGTAATATGTTAAATATCTTGGACCTCTTAAAATTCTAAACCAACCTCTTGTTCTTGCAATCCCACCAGCACTGTAAACGTGTTCCTTTTGTGATGTCGCATTATCTATTTTAGCTATTGTTGGAGTTAGTTTGCTATTGATTTATTTGGTGGGCTTTTGCATTTATGTAACTAATGGATGTTGACTAGTAATTTTGATTTTGCATGTATTCCTTGTCAACAACACTTTTAAAAATATTAAGATTTTTCTATTCATTTAGTTTGGAAAAATATTTTTATGGCATTTATCTATTTAATATGAAATTTCTAATTATCAGCATATCTTTTTCATATTATCTTTTCACCTCTTCTGTGACTGCAAACATGACTCCTTCTTCACTCCAAAATGGGTTTTCTGTACCTTCTAATTTTTTCTACCCATCTTGCAGAGGATTTATCATTATCCTGTATTTCTAAAGCACTAACTTCTAGCATTTTTTTGTTCAATTATATCATCTCTGTTATCAGTTTCATTTAATATTTGTGCTTATTTTTGATATTTTTCCTTGACAAAGTGGAAAGATTTGAGGTTATTTTCTCTTAAGTCAATAATAAAGTAACAATCTTTTCATATACAACCAGGTTTTATTTATTATAATTTTTATCCTTGAATGAAATGGATATTCAAATATCCAATACTTTCAATGGTTCATAAAAGACCTGTGGCTTTTCAATGTTAGTGTTTTTAATAAATGTCATCATGTATGTTCAATTCAACTGTTGGAATATCAGATGATTAAGGAAGAGGGAACTGCATCACTGAAGTAAAGGAATTATTATTATGAAAATATATGAAGTTTGTTTAAGAGAATAGCATACAGCCTAGAAATGACACTCATTTTGAAATCATACTTCTCTGGATTCAAATCCAGGCTCTGTCACTTATGGTCTATGTGGTTTTAGGAAAGTTCTGAATCTCTCTGGGATGCCATTCTTCTATGTTGAAGTCAAGTGATGCTGTCTGCCAAGTGTTCTCCCTTGTTCCAGGCACTTACCTGATAGAACTGAACTTACTAACTGCCTTCATTTGGGTGGTGCAATGTAAGTGACTAGCTCTAGCTAAACCATTGTTGAGTGATGTTTGCTATTTCTGGGACAGAACATCTTGTTAGTTTGAGACTGGGACTCTCATTACATCTGGCACAGTGACAGACCATTTTCTAAATGGTGGTTGTTTCATCACTTTGTGTCTTTGAGCCATTCCAGTATGAATCATTCAGGCCTCAACATCCACCATCCTGTGAAGGATGTGTACGTGCCATGGACATGTAGTAGCAGTAAAAAATAAGCCACCAAATTTTGAAGGTTGCCTGGAACCACAGCATTAACCAGCCCGTACTGACTCATATATCTCATCTATAAATTAAAATAACACTCTCACAGGATTTTTTTTCTGAGAATAAGTTTCATGATGATGTAATTGATTAACATATAATAAGATCTCAAAATATGACAGTATACTTGATAATAACCTAACAATTCTGGAAAATATGGGAAAATTGTATAAAATAAAAGGTATTATGTCTGCCTATCCTGACAAATAAAATTGTATCCTTCTTAGAAAAGTGATGCATTTTATTTATTGCTACATATAATACTTCCAAACAACTTAAACTTTTCAATAAATTTCTTGCCATCATGATGTCAGGAATATGTTTACAGGGCTGGGGTTGTAGCTCAGAGGTGTGTGAAACACTGGGTTCAATTCTCAGTACCATATATAAATAAATAAAATAAAGGTCCATCAATAATGAAAAAAAAATTTAAAGTAATATATGGGGCTAGGGTTGTAGCTCAGTGGTAGAGTGCTTGTCTCACATGTATGAGGCACTGTGTTCAATCCTCAACATCACATAAAAATAGATAAATAAAAAAGGAGTCTGGGGTTGTAGTGTAGTGGTATAGTGCTCACCTAGCACATGTGAAGCCTTGGGTTCAATCCTCAGCACCACATGAAAATAAATAAATAAAATAAAGGTACTGCGTCCAACTACAACTAAAAATTAAATATTAAAAAAGGTATTGTGTCCATATCCAACTAAAAATTTTAAAAAGTAATATGTTATAATTTGGGGATATCCATAAAGAACAGCAAAGTGGAAATATTACAGCAGGACAGAGACTGACTAGTCAAATAAGAAAATGGGCTAAAGACCAATAAGTAACTTCATAATGATAGTATATTATAATTATTAGTAAACACATATCCCATTGTTCTTTGTAAATATGGGTACAAAATATTTTTAAAACAATTTATATCACTGATGGATCATTATTTTTAAAAATATTTTTAGTTATAGATGGACACACTATCTTTATTTTATTTATTTATTTTTTATGTGGTGCTGAGGGTTGAACCCAGTATCTCATGCATGTGAAACAAGCACTCAAATACTGAGCTATAACCCCAGCCCTGGGAACAAAATATTAATGTAGTATAAAGTATTTAGTTTGAACAGGTTTTCCCAAAATATTTTCTGAAGTTGAGATACCTATACACTATGGAAAATTGTTCCATTCAGGCATAAATTGGACAAACTACCTCTCCTTTCAAGACTCATGTTTCATATTAGCAAATTATCTAAAACTTTCTTATAATATTGAAATCCTTTTACCTTCATTTCTGTTTGTCCCACATTTCTCTAATGGTTGATCACATTTTTGTTGTGGCTGTCTCTCAGACTTAGTGTTTTGCAGAATAACCTTGGAAGTACTGAGATAAGAATTAAAAAAGGGAGTTATGTAAGTTTCATATAAAATAAAGTATCACAAGCTATAATATTTTAAACATTCTTTCAATGAATATTTATTTATTTTATATAGAAATAATACTTTATATTTCTCCCAAAATTAATTGTTTGTCAAAATGATTAAAGCACTATCACTGTGGTGGTAGAGAATTACAAGATTCAGAATATTTTACATATATCAAGATACAAAACATAAAAGATTTAATAGTTCCAAACATAAATTCACTGTAAATAACTTTAAAAATAGAGCATATAACACACAAATTTTCTATAATCCCAAAATACAAATGTAGTAACTGAGTTAATATCCATGTTCATGCTATGTCTACATTAAATACCTACTATTCACATCCATCAAGTGCCCCATAAATGTAAGAACACTCATTTATTTGCCAAACTTTACTTATTTAGTATTATCTTCATGGATTTTGACATATATTACCTATAATTTTACTTAATACATTTTCTTAAGTCACTATTACTTTGTAATGTAGTTTTCAAGGAGTGGAGGAAATAACAGAAAACTGGGGGAAGGGGAGAGCACCCCACAGAAATAATGTTTGATTGAACTACTTTAAGATATTTAGAGATTTCAAGCTCAATAAAGATTATGGCACCCTACTCCATATGCACTTCAGAAAACAACTGAAATTCAAGTAAATACAAGAAACAAATCCTGAATTTTCACATGATGGCTATGTCCACATTTTTATCAATATGCCCAATTCTTATTTTCAAAAAAGCTTCCCTCCCCTTGGGTGTGTGTGTGGTGGTGGTGGTGGTGATACTTGGATGGTACTCAGGGCCTCCCACATGCAAGCAAGCACTCACTATTCCACCAATCCACATTCTCAGCCCCCTCCATTTTCCTCAGAGAATCAAATATGAGTAGGAAATTAAGATTGGATTTGGAATCATCAATAAAAATTAGCATCTAGAAAATGTTTGGTAGTTTTAGAAACAATGGGACAGAGGAAGTCGATGCGGATGCGAGGCACAAACAGTGAATCAGGCAGTGTGATGCACCTAGACGGGATTTCAGAGAGGGTGGGAGGAGACCAAGGTTCCATCTGGCTTGAGAGTCCCGCCCTTGAGATGACTGACACGTCCAGGAACCCCGCCCACCCTTCCCTGCTACCCGCCCCGAGTCCCGTGCATTGTTCTCCTCTGCCTCACTCTCCACCATCAACAGTGCCACTAAGTCCCTGGTGGGGGCAGCAATCATCTGCGTTCTTTCTTTGCCACGTGTACAGGAGTTTGACCTCGATCAGAAAGTCATCTCCCTACTTCCACCCAATTCTCACTCCTCACAAATTTTGGCTCTGTGGTGGCCAGTTGGCTACCCTTCGAAGCTTGATTCCTTGAGTAAAATTCTACTACCAGAAAACTGTCCATGGTGGCAGAATATAAAAGTTTGTGGGAAGGCTGGGATTTAAGGCAGAGTTCGATCAAACTTAAGCCTGAGCTCTGCCACTGATTGCCGTTTTAAATATCTGCACACACTGGGCTGTCTCCTCAGAAGGCCAAGCATGCTGTGGGGGATGGGTGGTGAGGTGGGTGGTGAGGTGGGGGTGGGGGCGGAGGAGGGGTGACGGTGCTCGATGGAGGTACAGGGGTTGGGGGAATGGTACCTGATCAAAGGGGCAGTTACATGACCATAAGATCCACATAACCCACAGCTGTGGGGTCTTACCTGACTGCCTGGCGCTTATCTGAAGAGGCCCGCATGATGGCAATATCCTAGCTCCCTCAGGGATCAGGCGTGCTCTGTCTTCACGTGATTGAGAGGGCTGAGCACCACGTGACCATAGTGTGACACATGACTACCTGAACAACAGCTATAGGGTAGCTACAATGCTCACGTGATTGCAAGGTCTTTGCCTCCTATGTGATAGTGAGAGCCACCTGGCTGCAGACCTTGGATCTGCAGAGTTCCATAGCTTGTAATCCTTGCTAGATAGAAGGCTGAGCATGATACTGTGAAGGAGGGAGTCCTGAGGGGTAGGTAATACGGTATATATGATCATAGAAACACATAACCCAGTAAGTCACCTATATGACATAAGGGTAGAAACTTCCACATTCTGGTAGCCAGCAGTGGCCATGTGATGAAAGAATACAGATAACCAGCAGGATACTCTAGTCACTAGAAAAGCTGCATCTACCAAATGATCATAACAGAAAAGTAACCACGGAGACCAAATTATCTCAGCCTTTACGAGTTCATGGTGCTGACCTGACAGTAGACCAGGGTCTGCCACATCATAGTGTCCACATGATGGAAGCATCCATATGACCAGCAGCCTTAGGAACCTTCAAGGTTCAGAACATTGGACTGGAAAATTTGCATTGTCCTTATGTAAGCCTGGACCTGAAGCATGAGAGCCAGTGTCTCACGATAGTTGTCATAGTTCATTTTCCATTGCTATATACTACTGGAGACTAGGTTAGTTATTTTAAAGAATAGAGGTTTAGTTTGGCTCATGTTTCTGGAGGCAGGGAAGTGCAAGACCATGCTACCAGCATCTGCTCAGTATTGGATAAGGCTCTTATGCTGCATCATAACATGGAGGGAAAAAAGCAGAAAGGTATGGGGGCATTGGGGAAGAGAGAAAAAATGAGGGATGACTACCCTTTATAATAATCTATTCTCAAGGCAACTAATACAATCACAAGAGAACTGCATTAATCTCTCTTAATGACCTAATCACCCCCAAAAGTTCTCACCCACCTCTTCATCAAAGTAAATAAAATTTCAACTTGAGTTTCAAGAGAATAAACCCATATTAAAACCATAGCTCTAGTTAATAACTTATATAATAAGGTCTAACATTCTCTTATTACCAATAGAACTCATATTTTATTTCAAAATACTTTACCATTATCTTTAAAATATTTTACCTGACTGATACATTAAAATTATACATATTTGGGGGAACCATGTGATATATATATAATATATGTACATATACATATATATACATATATTTTATGTAATGCTCAAATCAGTGCAAACATACCTATCCCATCAAATGTTTATCATTTATTTATCATAAGAACACTCAAAGTAATTTATTTTAGCTTTTGTGGTGGGAATAAGTTGAACAAGTCCTTGAACATGCTAGGCAAGTACTCTACCACTGAGCTATATCCCCAGCACTTTATTTTATTTTAAGAGTCTCATTAACTTGCCCAGGCTGACCTTGAACTTGAGATCCTGCTGCCTCAGCCTCATGAGTAGCTGGGATTATAGGTGTGCACCACTTCACCCAACTTTATTTTGGCATTTACAAAATATACATTTTTGCCAAGAGTGGTGGTGCATGCCTGAAATCCCTGTGGCTTGGGAGGCTGAGGCAGGAGGATCCTGAGTTCAAAGAAAGCTTTAGAAAAAGCAAGGCACTAAGCAACTCAGTGAGACCCTGTTTCTAGATAAAATACAAAATAGGGCTGGGGATGTGGCTCAGTGGTCAAGTGTCCCTGAGTTCAATCCCTGGTACTAAATAAATAAATAAATATACAATACATTTTATATTATCTATAGTCATCCTGATACTCGATAGAACACCAGACTTGCTTCCATCTGACTGTAATTGGGTTCCTTTTAAACTTTCTCTCTCTCTCCCTCTACTCTATTCTCCCAGTCCTCCAAAACCCACCATTCCACTCTCAGTTTCTTTGAGATCTACATTCTTTTAGATTCCACATATGAGTGAGATCATGTAATACTGATGTTTCTGTGCCTGGCTTATTTCAATTAATCATTTTAATGCCAAAGTTATGGTCTTTTTATTACTGTTGCTCTGTAGTATATTTTGCAGCCAGGGAGTGTAATACCTTCTGCTTTGTTCTTTTTGCTCAATATTGTTTTGGCTATTGAGAATTCTTTGTGGTTCCATATGAATTTTAGGATTTTTTCTAGTTCTGAGAAAAAATTCCTTAGTATTTTGATAGGAATTACATTGAATCTGTAGATTGTTTTGGGTAATGCAGATATGTTAATGATATTGTATCATCTATTCAGTCTATAATGGGATATCTTTCTATTCCTTTGTGTCCTATCTATCTATCTATCTATCTTCCTTGTATGAGGACTAAACCCAGGGGTACTTTATCACTGAGCTACATCCCCAGTCATTTATATTTGTAAATTGGAGACAAGGTTTTGCTAAATTGCCTGATCTCAAGCTTGTGTTCCTCCTGCCTCAACCTACTGGGTAGCTGAGATCACAGGAGTATGCCACCTTACCTGGCCTCTTTAATTTCTTTCATTAATGTTTTATCATTTTCAGTATAGACATATTTCATATGTCTATATTACATATTTACATAATTGGTAAATTTATCCCTAAGTATTTTGTTTTCATATGTGTATGGTTATTAGATATAGGACTGATTTACTAATTTATTTTAAAGATAATTTGCTATTTGTGTACAGCAGTGGTACTGTTTTTTCATATGCTGATTCGGTATTCTGCAACTTTGCTGAATTCATATATCATCTCTAATAGGTTTTTGTGGTGGCAATTTTGGGGTTCTCTATGTACATGAGTTTGTTAGCTTTCCATTACTGTGAAAAAATGCCTAAACAGAAATTAATTTAAAGGAAAGAAAATTTGGGGTCAGTGTAAAAGATTTCAGCCCATTGTTGCCTGGTTACATTGCTTTTAGGCCTGTAGCAAGGCAGAACATTATGGCAGGGATCTTGATGAAGCATAGACACTTATCTCATGGTGGTTAGGAAGCAGAGAGAGAGGGAGGAAGGGACAAAATAAACCCTTTAAAGTCATGTCCCAGTAACCTACTTCTTCCAAATAGTTCCCACATCCTAAAGGTTCCACTACCTCCGAATAGTGTCATAGGCTGGCAAGCAGTGATTTAGCACATGGACTTTTGAGGATATTTCATATCTGTGGATGTGAAGTAACCCTCAAATACTCATGTGAAACAATGTTTAGAGTTGGGGATTTTACAGGATGACCTTATCAGTACATTAATATCCATTGATAGCTGAATATTCTACTGGAAGTGGTATAAATTATAAGAAGGAGGGACATGATTGGAGGGAAAAGGTCACTGGGGATATGCCCTTGAAGACTATATCTTTTCCTTGGACCCTTCCCCCTCTTTCTCTATTTCTCCCTCTCTTTTTCTCTCTCATTTTCAGCTGCCATGAGCTGAGCAGCTTTCCTCTGCTATATCCTTCCATCATGATGTTCTGTCTTACCTCAAGACTAAAGCATTATAACCAACTGACCATAGACTGAAATCTCTGAAACGATGAAACAAAATAAATCTTTCCACCTGTTTTAGTCAGCTTTTTCACTGCTGTGACTAAAAGACCCAACCAGAACAATTATAGAGGAGGAAAAGTTTATTTAAGGGCTTACAGTTTCGGAGGTCTCACTCCATATACAGACAGATCCATTTACCAGGGACTCCAGGTGAGGCTGAACATAATGACAGAGGGAAGCAGCTCACATGATGATCAGCAAGCAGAGAAAGAAACTCCACTTGCCAGATACAAATATATACCCAAAGCCACACACCTACAGTGACTCACTTCCTCAAGCCATACCCCACTTGCCTTCAGCCACCAGCCAGTTAATCCCATCAGGGATCAACTCACTGATTGATTTAAGGCTCTCACAACCTAATAGTTTCCCCTCTGATCCCTCTTGCATTGTCTCACACATGAGCTTTTGGGGAATAACTCACATATAAACCAAGAAACATCCTCTGAGTTGTACTTTATAGGTATTTTGGTCACAGTGAGAAAAAAAAAACTGACTAACACAAGATCCAAACCATAACATTCCACCCTTGGCCCCCAAAAGTTCATATCCTCCTCATAATGAAAATTCCATTTAGTCCATATCCAAGAGTCTTACAATCTTAATAATTTTAGTATTGTTTAAAAGTCCAGGTCCAAATTCTCCTCTAAGATTCAAAAAACCTCTTACATGTGAGCCCTTTCAAAAAAGAAAAAGAAAAACAAAAAATCAAGTTACATACTTCCAAGTAGTACTTGTTACTTGTTTGCCTCTGAGTACCTGGATGACTGAGCACAATGAAGCAAATTTTGGGGTAACTGCATTCTAAGTGATCCCGTGGGAGCAGAACATTCCATAACTCTCTCCTCAAAGAAAAATTTGAAATAAATTTTCACTTTTGCAACCTTGAGCTGCAATGGGTGAGGTCCAGCCAATTCCTGAGATGCCCCAAGACATCTTTCCTATTGTACTGATGCAAAGTACTTGGTTTCATTTTAATGGTGCTAATCTCTTCAGCAACCACATCTTCCTAGAACTAACTTTATATGTGCCTCTTTTCTGACCAAACTGCAAATTTTTCAAATTTCCTGGTTTACTTATTCATCATAATTCTCACTGTAAATCTGGATAACAACATCATGAATGCTATGCTTCCCATGTCCCAGCCTGAATGTTCTGCTGCCTTGAAATTTCCTCTGCAAGATTTAGTCCATCATCTTAAAACAAAGCCTCACATGATGCCTCTGGGCATGGACAAAATTTAGACAGGTTCTTTGTCATAATATAACATGAATATCCTATAGTCCAATTCTCAACATGGTCCTCATTTCTGTCTGAAACTTAATGAGAACAATCTTAACTCTCTGTATTCCTATCAGCATCTTGGCTCTTTGAATCCTCATCATAATTGCAAATCAGGCTCTACTGACAGCATTCTAGGACTTCTTTAGGCATGCATCTTCAAATCTTTTCAAATTTCTTTGGCAAACAAGTACCAAAGACAATGACCCCACTCTTTTTTAAATTTTATTTTATTTTTGTTGTTGATGAACTTTTATTTTATTTATTTATATGCAGTGCTGAGAATCAAACCCAGTGCCTCACACATTCTAGGTAAGCACTCAACCAATGAGCTACAACTCCAGCTCCATGAGCCCTCTCTTGTTACCAAATTTCGTGTTAGGCAGTTTTCCAGTGCTATGCTAAATACCTGAATAGAGATCAAACTAAAGGAAGAAAAGATTAATTTTGGTTCATGTTTTCAGACGTCTCAGTCTATAGTCAGCTGATTATATTGCCCCTGTGGCAAAGTCCTGTGGCAAAGCAGAACATAATGGTCAGGTTAATGTGGTAGAGAAGAGCTTCTCACTTCATAGTAGGTGAAAAGCAGTGTGCAAATCTTAGTGCCACAAATGCCACAGTGTTTGGTCACAACTGAATCCCTCAGCCCACTGAGAACAGCACAACATAGGAATAGGACCAAGGCCCACACTTGCATGAGTTGCCTACTATGAGGTAGATATGTGGTCCAAGAACATGGCAACAAGACATGGGTGTTGCTCACCAGAAAATAAGTCCAATTTGCTGAGGCTACAAGTTTCTACCAAGCTCCAGGGTAAGTTCAGAGGCTTCATCTGGAGGCATAGTGACCTGTGAACAGGGACTGTCAGGATCTTTCCAGTGTTAGATTTCACAAGTCTGTCACTGAGTTCAAAGGGAAAATCTATGCTTACTTTCTTGCTGTCTCTCAATGGAAGGAGTCTTTCTCTCCTCTCATTCTCAAGGTTGGGGGAGGAGAGGATTGGTGGAGGCAATCCCTTGGCTGCCCAGGGATTGCACCTGAGTCATACAGTCACAGACCCATTCCACTGCAGGTGGTAATGCAGGCTGAAACAAGAGTATCTCACACAAGGACACAGATTTCCATCTGATTCAGGTCTAGAGGCTCTATTTGTGACCATCTGCCTGGAAATAAGGTTTGGCCTCTACCTGGTTCTGGGTCTCACTGTAGCAGATTTAGCACTGGGCTGCAAGACAATGTCCTATGTTAACTTTTCTGACCTACTTCCTAGCTTCTGGAGTTTTGTATCTTGATTTACTGTCCAAGATTGGGGAAGTAATTGTGGGGAGAGTCCCTTGTCCACCTGTCAAAGGAGGGTCCAGCTTAGTCTCAAAATTCTGGCTTGGAAGCAAGGGTTGTGGATCTCCGTTAACCTCTGGTTTTCATTGTGGTGGACCTAAAACTGCTTCAAATCAAAGGCCTGGAATTTATTCCCTCTCCCTCCACCAAACAGATGGTGTCTCCATCCATACCCTACCCACCTTCAGTTATCACTCAGTTATTCCTATTAGGGGATTAATTCACTGATTGGGTTAAGGCTCATATAACCCAATCATTTCACCTCTAAACTTTCTTGCATTGTCTCATGATTAGTTTTGGGGAGACACTGCCATTTAAACCATAACAGTGATTTTCTTAAACTTATTACACATCTTCTCCACTTTCTGATCCCTCCTTCTACCCTCTTGATCTCCTTCTTCAACTCCACTGATCTGCCCTTTATGATATCTGATCTACCATCCTGCCATTTTCCCCTTGTTTAACTCTAACTTCCACATATGAGAGAAAATATGCAACCCTTGATTTTTTTGAATCTGGCTTATTTCACATAGCATGATATCCTCCTGTCCTATCCACTTACCCCCAAATGCCATAATTTAATTCTTTTTTTATGGCTGATAAAACTCCACTGTGAATATATATCACATTTTCTCAATTCAGTAATCTATTGATTGGTATCTGGGCTGGTTCCACAATTTGACTATTGTGAATTGTGCTGCTATAAACATTGATGTGGTTGTATTACTATAGTATGCTGATTCCAGACACTTTGGATAAGTGGGATATCCAGGTCGTATGGTGCTTCCATTCCTAGTGTTTTGAGGAATCTCCATACTGCTTCCAAGAGTGGTTGTACTAAGTTGTAGTCCTACCAACAATTTATAAGAGTACCTTTTTTTCCACAACTTTGTCAGCATTTATATTTATTTGTATACTTGATAATTGACATTTTGACTGGTGTGAGATGAAATCTTAGTGTAGTTTTAATTTGCATTTCCCTTTCTGCAGAGTTGTTGAATATTTTTTCTTATATTTGTTGACCATTTGTGTTTCTTCTTTTGAAAATGTCCATTGAATTCTTTTGCACATTTATTTATTGGGAATTTGACTTTTTGGTGGTAAGGGCTTTTTTAAAAAAAGATTTTTATATATTCTGAATATTAATCTCCTGTAAGAGGAGTAGCTGGAAAAGATTCCCCCCCACTCTGCAGGATATCTTCATACTCTTAAGCATTTCCTTTGCTGTACAGAATCTTTTTAATTTGATGTCATCCCACTTATCTACTCTTCATTTCATTTCTTGAGTGTTAGGAATCTGATTAAGAAGCCAGTGCCTGCCGCAAAATGATGGAGTGCTCACCCTACATTTTATTCTATCTAGCAGCTGCAAAGTTTCTGGTCTAATTCCTAAGTCTGTGATCCACTTTGATTTAACTTTCACGCAGGGAAGAGATAGAGATCTAGTTTCATTCTACTACATATGAATATTCAGTTTTTCCACTACCATTTGTTACAAATGCTATCTTTTCTCCAATTTATATTTTTGGCACCTGTCAAATATCAGATGACTGTAAGTATGTGGGTTTTTCCTCTCTGTTTTCTATTCTATTCCATTGATCTTCATGTTTATTTTTTATGTATGTATCATGTTATTTTTGTTTCTACAACTGTATAGTATAATTTGAGACCAGCATGTAGTGGGTACTCTTATAGCAGGGGTGGTGCAGAGTTTTAAATTGGAAGTTCCAGTAGTTGGGATTTAGTCCCAGATGACCTTTGGAACTCTGTTCGTGGGTATTTGAGAGTTGATTCATATCCCCTTTTACCAGGGTGATACAGATCTCTGCTGGACATGTGGGTCTCAGGGGACTCCCGTAAATTCAATTTTTAGGATACAGAGCCTAAACCTCTACAGGTTTCACATTTGCTGCTATTCATATGAATTACCCAGGATTAGACCTGGAGCACAGATGCTCCTATGTGGCCATTATTGGTGTCTTCCCTATAGCTCTTAAGGGACACCAGCAACAACAGGAACTTTCTATCTCTCAGTATCCCAAGCCTAGATACCCTAGGTACAATTCTCTGTGCCCATTTCAGTCACACTGGTCCCTACACTCTGGGTCCCAGAATAGGCAACTGTTGGGTCATTCTGGCAACTTCCTTTATGTGTTCATGATCTCCTGCCTCTGCTTGCAGCTGCAGAGTGCTTATAAATTGTTTCCACACAAGCAACCCTGGTTCCTGTCAAACTATCTGCTCATGGGCTGACCAATTTTGGTTGCTTTTCACTCAACATTCTCCAGCAACTCTGAGTCCATTAAGATCAACCTCCCTATCACAAAGGTTCCCCCAAGCCTATTTTTCCCTACCACACTTTATTCTTTTTCTGTCTGTGCTCCCAGTCCCCTTAGCAGCCTAGACTGCCACCATCAGTCAGTCAAGCCAGTGCAACTCTAACATATTATTTCTTATATTATGTTTGAAGTTTCTGAATTTCTGTGTGTTATGTCTCTAGACATTAGTAACTCCATTTTGATTCTGAGACTCCATCTTTACCCAAAATCAAAACTCATAAACTGCTAAAAAAAAAGAAACTTAAGATACTTTGATCCTGTAACCCCACCCCAAGGTCCCTAAGCTCCCCAAAATGTTGTTACCCAATTCCATGCACTCAATGTCAATTCTAGCTTGCTCTTGTTCCTTATCCAAAAGATATATAAGATTCCATTCAAGTAACACTGGCTTCTGTGCCTTGCAGAAGGGCAGCCTGGCAGATATTCTCTGTCAATAAATGTTTGCTTAAATTCAGAGCCGTGTCTCATGGCTACCAGTTACCCTAACATTCTGGTGCTGAAACTCGGGAGGGGGTCCATGGTCATTGCCTGCTGGTTCTCCCCTCACAGGGATCTGAGCTGCCTTGACCACCTTGATTGTGCCCCCTCCCCCTGGCCAGTATCCACAATAGGGAGTTTCTGCCTCTTGCTGTTGCTGCCCTCCTCACTCAACACAGAATTCAACTAGCCTTCCTTCTACTGGCAGTGAGTTTTCAGAACCCTTCTATGGCAGCTCTGAGAGTGTTCTCTCTCTCTCTCTCTCTCTCTCTCTCTCTCTCTCTCTCTCTCATACACACACACACACACACACACACATACACACACACACACACACACACCAGATCCCAGTGCTGGTTCGGGGCCTCCCTTGGCTTTGGTCATACACCTGTCAGGCATAATGATGACCTTCACTGATGGTCTACTTCTATGTGAGAAATAAGAGAAGTTGTGGGAATGCATCCTCTGTTTTCCTACTCTGGGATCCTGAGAACTCAGCCATGGGCTCTTCTCAATCTAAAATTCCCTGCAACTCCCCCATCCCCTCAGCTTTCTTCTCAAAAACCTCTCCATATGACTCCTGATCTCAATCCTCACAGGCCCATTTTCTATTATAACACAGCCTGGCCACAATATAAATTAGATAATGATTCCTCCTGGCCAGAGAATGGGACTTTCAATCCCACCATTATACAGGATTTACACAACTTCTGTCACCACAGTAGCAACTGGGCAGAGATTCCTTATGTTCAAGCCCTCTCTTTTCTTCACTATCACCCCTCTCTTTGTCAATTCTGCTTCCCTGTCCAGGTCCTCCTTTCTCACTCTCCCTTAACCCTTTCACCTCCCAATCCTAGCAATTTTCCCTATTTTGACCCATAATAAGATCACTCTTCACTTTCTTGACCTCCACCCTATTCTTCTTCAACTCCTTGCCCAGCCACATTTTCATCACCTGACTCGGACACACCTTCACTAAATAGGTAGCCAACTTTCCTGTCCAGCCCTGTCCTTCCTCCCCCTTCCCCTTTTCTTGACCTCAAAGCCTACTTCCACCTCTTCTTCTCCTTATTTCTCCCCTCCCTCATAATTGCTCCCATGAACCCCACCTTGCAGCTTCAGCAGCCCCCCTCCTATGATTAGGGGACACAGCTGGAGCCAAAGGCATTGTATGTATTCACATTCCCTTCTCACTCACTGACCTGTCCCAGATTGAAAAACATTTAGATTCCTATTCTACTCATCCTGATACCTATACTAGGCAATTCCAAAATCTTACCAGATTCTATGATATGACAGGGCACAATCTACATCATTCTATCTTCTACCCTCCTCTGAGGAGAGACAGATGAGACACATAGAACCAATCCTGATTCTCCTATTGGAGCTATTGCAATTCCCTCATCTGAGCCTAATGGGGATTATCAAACCAATGGCCAAACACTAAGAGACCAGATGGTTATTTGTCTCCTGACAGTTCTCAAAAAGGCCTCTCAGAAAGTGGTTAATTTTGATAAATTTAAGTTAATTACCAAGGACCCTAATGAGAATCTAGCCCAGTTTCTTTCATGCCTTACAAAGGCTCTTCAATGCTATACTAAAGTTGACCACAATCCCCTTCTTCATTCACAGCTATAGAGATAGCTGATGAATCCCCTTCATAGAGATCCTGGGACCCCATGGCCTTCCCAGTAGTCTTCTCCTCTCCTGCAGGTTCCCCTCCCCAAAGCCCTATCACTTCCATTCAAATCCTCCCCGCAATGAAGCCAGCTTCCTAAGTCTCATACACTGAATTGCTTCCTAAGTCTCATACACTGCCCCTGTCACCTCAGATAACACATTTTAGGAGCACCAAGTTACAGAGATGACAAATGGCCAAGCGGCAGACAAATATTCCCCTTCTATAGATTTCAAAAAGCTATAAGGCCTTTGTTTGTTCTGTGTATTGTCTTGTCTACATGTGTTTGTGAATCAAAACCAACATATAGAGCACTTATAAACTAAAATTAAAAATGTGGATCCAAATACTTTTGATTCACAAAGGTTCAATTTAAATTGGGTAAATAAATAAAAATGTTAATGTCTTTAAAATCACTAACCCACAAGCTTTTTTTCCCAGAGGATCAGACAATGAAGGATGTTGTTTTCTATAAAATGTTTAAAGTTGCGAGTTCAAGACCAGCCTCAGTAACAGTGAGGTGCTAAGCAACTCAATGAGACCCTGTCTCTAAACAAAAAAATACCAAAAAAAAAAAGGGCTGGGGTGTGGTTCAGTGGTTAAGTGCCCCTGAGTTCAATCCCCAGTACCAAAAAAAAAAAATGTTTAAAGTGTAATATCCATTGCTTCTAGGATTTTCCTTCAACGGAAAAGGATGATTTGAATTTTAATGTACTGATATGAAGCAAAGTGTGAAACATTGATCTGCTCTTATCTATTGATAATTTTCTTTTATTTGTTAGGTTTTATTACTTGGGGAAACTAAGTCTTAAAGGAATTAGGGTATATACCTATTTTAAGGTCTTAAATAATTACTTTGTAACTGGTTAAATAAACAGATGTTATTTAGGTTATAACAATATAATTGACCCCAAAATATATGTGACTAGGTATATTTATGCATCTGAGAACTACATCTGTCTAAGTCTTATCTAAGTGTTATGTAAAGGTTTATAAAGTAAAAATTTATATAAGTTTACCAGCAAGATAACCATTAAGTTATCTCTTTTGTGCATGGTCATAAAAGGGTTACACTGTCATTTGAAGATATGTCTTATATTGGTTTACTTTGACTAAGTCAATTTCTGATTATTAACACAGTTTCCTAAATGTATGAGATTTAATGCTATCCTTTGATTTTTGTTAACCTATGTAGACCTATGCATTCTAAATTATACTTTAAAAGGTAAACTTAGTTAAATGTAAAGCTTAGGAGAGCACTTTGTCACATTGGTGTTCTCCAAACTAAAATTATCTGCAGCAAGAGTCTCACATTTGTGTAGAATAACAAATTAAATTGGTATGTATTCATATCTTCTAATGTTTTATAGCTGGATTAATTAACCTGTTGTCAATAAGTTATATATACAATTTTATGTTACTCTTCACACTAGAATTGGAATTTAAATGCACTTTTGAAAGATAATGAGGAGAATATGATCTATTTAAAGGTAATATCATAAAACAAAACATTTTGCCACTTAACCACACAAAAGGAAAGTTAAAAGCTCTCTCAACCTTTCTCTGATTAATGTTTTAAATATGTTATATTATGTTAACTAATGTTCATATAAACTCAGGAAAAATATATACAAACTTTATAAAATGACATTTAATAAAGAGACAAAGATCAATTTCAGAACTGGAACAATTAAACTAAAATTTACCAAGAGCCCCAGCTCACATAAATTAAGACCCTGTCTCTCATGTTACTGCTCCATGTTAAGATAATCTCAAAGTAGATTAAATTTAAGCTAATTTAAAGTTATGTTCAAAGGATAACTTTTTGTTATAAAGATAACTGTGATTTCAAAATAAATAAGGGACATAATACAAAATTACATAAAGATTTTGATAAAGTATGAAAGGTATTTATGGTTGTAAAAGAGTTTAAAAAGAAAATAAACTGTGAAGGATTTCATAAGTGATTAAATTCATAAATTATTTGGTCTTTTTAGGGACTAAATAGATATCAAATTTACATTAGTACTATTATAGAAATTATATTTCTTGGTTCAAAGTCATTATACAAACTGAATATGTTGTTACTCTTACTGACTTCATTTTATACTTTCCTGTAAACTTCATAGCTGTTGCCTGTTAATGTTCTACAGAGGTATTGCTTAAAGAACACACAGCCTGGATTAATTTAAGATAATAAGCCATCATATACTGGACAAATAGGATATAAAGCTAACTTCTAATACATACCACAATTAAATACAATGGGTAAATGATTGTAAGGTTATGAACATTGAAGTTAAAGCTCAGCACTCTTACTTTAAGACTGGTGAGACAGACTTGCTAGATGTTTAAAACCAAGGCTTAAAGATTAAAGTTAAAATAAAAGGGCCAAGAAAACCAATATTTGGCTCTAACTCTGAGTCAGCCTGAACCTAGGGAACAAGAGAACTTCTCTAAGGAGATTTCCAACTCTAGGCCACATGAATTCCTGATCAGGGAGATCAATGGGACCACTGGAAAATGGAAAGCCAATCCATGCACCTGCTGCAAAAGGGGAAGGTCATTTGAGAAGGGAGACATCCCTGATGCTTCCAAGGGAAGCCACCTCATCAAGGAGACCCTAGTAGATGGCACTAAAAGAGCTAAGAAGTTACTCTCAAGTTCCCCAAGAGTAACCCCTGAGGGAACTCAGCTGACTCTTAACTGCAGATAGGAACATGGTTAATTTTTGACCAACTTGGTCTTAAACACCTGGCAAGAGAGTATAATCAAAACACAGCCACACATGGACATTTAGAAAAAAAATAGTTTTTTTTTAATAAAACTTAAGATGTACACTTATTTCAGTCCCACAGCCCTGATGCCCCCAAACTCCTGAGGTATATTCTTTAAGTGGCTCATAAATTGGCCTCTATACCTTAATTTTCTTTACTTCTCAAACTGACATTCAACCCCACAACCAAAGTCTACCCATTCCAATAACAGCACACACCAGACACAGGAGATCCCCCTCATCGGGCCTTCACTAATTATTCTCTTAGTAATTCTTATAGGTCCTTGCATTTTCAGTTGCCCACCAAAATTTCCCAATGGACCAGAAAAAGATCTTCACCACTTCCTCATGTAATTCCTCAGGACCACTTTATTCCAATGTCTCCTACTTTGCTGCATCCTCCCCACCCTATGTTTCTATTCCACCATTCTATCTAATAGTTCCTTATGCAATACCACTTACAATATCACTCAGGCACTTCAGAGCCAACCTGGCATCTTCTTCCTCTGTGGAAGCTCCATTCTTCACTGCCTGACAATCCCTATTCCCACTTTCTGCCTCCCTGTCCTCCTTACACCTGATATCACCATACACTATGGGGGGGGGGTTGAACTGTCCCTTTTCTCTCCTTCCTGGACTTCACTTCAACATCCCAGATGCAAAAGAACAATCTTCAACCCAGTCCTCATTGGATCAGGCATATTGGCAGCAGCTGGCACAGGGGTAGTAGAAATTGGTACAGCCACCCATCTTTACCATAAACTCTCCCAAGAATTGAATGATGACTTTAAGCAGGTGGCAGACTTCCTAGAATCTCTTCAAATCCAAGTCACTTCTTTAGCCAATGTCGTTTTCCAAAATAGGAGAGCTATTGATTTACTAACTGCAGAAAAGGGAGGCACTTGTGTCTTTTTAGAAGAGGAATGCTATTATTTTGCCAACAAATCCAGAATAGTCCAAGGAAAAATAGCTGAGCTCCAGGAGAGCATTAAGAAGTGCCACCAGGAGCAGCAGCAGTCACCTCCCTGGAACCTTTTGGGTCAGATTCTCCTCTGGCTGCTCCCATTGATGGGCCCACTCCTTATATTCATCATAGTGCTCTTAATAAGACCTTGTCTGGTAAAATTCTTGAAAACTTTTTTACAAGATTGAGTAAAGGCACTCACTAATCAGACTGTAAACCAGCTCTTTATGAATCAACATAGCCCCATCCCCAAAGTTCTGGCCTAAACCCTTCTTCACCCCCATTCAGCTCAAAGAAGAATGAACAACACTCATTATTATAAGACAAAAGGCCAAAATTTAGGTCCCTAGATATTAGTAACTCCATTTTGGTTCTGAGACTCCATCTTGACCTGAAACCAAAACTTTTATAAATTGCCAAGAAAAAGAAACTTGAGATACCCTGTTCCCATAACCCCTCAAGGTCCCTAAGCACAAAAAAACCCTGTTGTTACCCAAACACCTGTAACCAAAGTCATTTCTAGCTTGCTCTTGCTCCTTGTCCAAAAGATATATAAGCTTCCATTCAAGTGAGACTGGCTGCTGCACTTTGCAGAAGGGCAGCCTGACAGATATTCTCTGTCAGTAAACCTTTGCTTGAACTCAGAGCTGTGTCTCTCATGGATATTTGCACCAGCTACTCTGACACTATGTCTCTCTGGTTTCCTTTACTTTCCAATATTGAATTTCATTGAGTTTCTTAGTTATCCATCTTTCTGAGGTGCTGCCATCCCTTTTTCAAATCTTAAGGAAAGGAATTGCTGGAAAGCACAGCCTTCCTCTAATCTGCCATCTTCTCTCTCTGCCTCTAACTTGATAAGATTTCAGAGGGTCTATGTGGGGATCATGGATTTTGTGTCTTCAGAACACTTTTCTTCACACTTGTCTGAGTGACCTATGTAACTGTCCTGAGAGATAGTTGATAATCAAGTTAAACATTTGGAGATGATATGACTTATTCTACAGGGAGGAGTCAGAAGGGAATGACTTGAAGATATTGTCCATCATGTGATTTCCCTAGTTGTTAATCTATACTGATGAAGCAAAGAACAGGAGTTAAAACTGTGTCCAATAATGCAAGCTTACCTCTTAGAATGATTACAGCTCCAGTATTCCATGGATTTACCCAAGGCTGTAGAATGGAAGGTGGTCATTCATTTGTGCCCTATAGTGAAGTCACAGGGTCCCTGGTGCTCCTCCTATCTCTGCAATAGGTAAGGAGAAACTAAATCAACCACCTGCAAAATGTTTGTGTGTATTTTCACAGGAAAGATTTTTAAAAGTAAAAGGAAAATCACAAACACAAATCCCACCTGTTTATCAAAACCATTACCTTTAGCATATTTAGTTTTAGAAGTATTGCCTGCCCAGTGACATATGTTTAATAGTCATAGTATCCCAATTATTCAAAAGTAGTATTATTATTTGTTTTCTAAATAGATACTCATATAAATTGATTTAGGATTGGCTATGAACTGGTATGCCTCTGTCTCTGACAATGTTTCAATAATGCCAATGAGTACAGATGAGGTCTCAAATGCATTCCTCTAGTTCTCAAGTCATGAGTTAACTTCAAACACCATAGCTTCAACATCTTGTGGGGATGGAAGGTTTGCAATGTTTACTTTAAGTTCAATACAGTAGGGCGGGTGAAGGAGCAGTGGCAGTGGATCCCCGTAAGAGGCATTTTTTGATCCTTTCTCCTGTCACCAACCTAGTTAATACCAACTAGCCATTTCTGCCATGACACTGTTTTATCCAGTTATCCTCCCAAATCCTTCTCCACATCTCACACAGTCATGCATCATTACCATAATGACATTCAATAACATGCTCAAGTATTTCAAATGTATATTCAGGGGCTGGGGATGTAACTCAGTGGTAAAGCACTAGCATAGCATGTATAAAGTCCTGCGTTCAATCCCTAGCATCACACATAAAAATACATGTTCAGCTCCTACCTACATCAAGTCCTTTCTTCTCTAAGAGACTCCAAGCAACAACTTCAAAGTTTCTCAAACTTCATGTTGCATACCAGTGGAACTTGGAATATGTTTTGGTTCTGTATTCTCTGTTGTCTATATCACTTTCCCTTGCTTTAGGAAAGAGGCTAACAGGAAACTTCTCTAAGGCATGTACAACTAAGGGTTTTGTCTGCTCAACTCCAAGAAACCAGTGTGAGATAAGACAGAAAACCTGAATGAATTTTCACAGTGCTTAGATTTCCTCCCAGGTCTGGTCAGGACAATTATTCATAACAGTAGCTAAAGGAGAGAGCCCCAGTGTTCTCTCACATCCCTCCTTCCATCCTGGCAATGATGACTAGAAATGCACAGTTATTTCTTGGCCCATGTCAGGCCTCAGTATACCAGATCCTAGTACTAAGTAATTTAGATGAAAATTATTAGTTCAGTGTTTACTTTTGACTTTGTGGGGGCTTCAGAGAGTATTAATTGATTCAAACAATTTACTGGCTTTTCTCTAAATCAACATTATAAATAATGACATTTTAATGAACAGTCCCCCAAAACAACCCTTTACCCCAATCCTATGAGTAATAGTCAATGCAATGAGATTTACTTTGCTTCATTTTACAGAGCAGTGCTTCTAAAATACTAATGGTCTCTTAGCAAATGTTAAGAGTGTTCTTCTTTTCCTTTCATCCTAGTATATTCCAATTTATTAATTTGTCCAGGTTCTACCTCCATTACAATTTATAGGTGAGAGGACATTAATTAGTAAAATCAAAAAGATAAAAATACTCTTATGAGGCTGATAAAATTGGACACTAAACATCAGAAAGAGACAATATAAGCAAGAAAAAATATAGTACATGTTTAAATGTAAATGTAAAAATTACAAATAAAACATTATCAACCTGAACTAACCAATGCATAATCACAAAATATTTGTTCCTAAAATGAAAGGATAGTAAAATATTAGTAAAAAATCAATCAACAAACTTCTAATAATGCCTGAAAAAATGAATACAAATGTTTCATTTCTTCTTTCAGAAAACTGCTGATAAAGAAGTAAAGGGGTAAAATAGGGTCTGGAAGCCA